>NW_027195831.1:0-50000 GCF_038502225.1 Cherax quadricarinatus
TTACTTGTTGTTGCCACCTTCCTCTTTTCCCATCTACCTCTTACTCTAACTGTAGCTACAACTAAATAATGATCCGATATATCAGTTGCCCCTCTATAAACATGTACATCCTGGAGCCTACCCATCAACCTTTTATCCACCAATACATAATCTAACAAACTACTTTCATTACGTGCTACATCATACCTTGTATATTTATCCTCTTTTTCATAAAATATGTATTACTTATTACCAAATCTCTTTCTACACATAGCTCAATTAACCCTTTGAGGGTCGACAGGCCCTCTCCGAAACTCGTTCTCAGGGTCGGCCAAATTTCAAAAAAAAAAAAAATTATTTTTTCTTAGGAAAAAATAGAGTATTTTTTTCTAAACATTATAGGCTAAACAAAAAATTTTTAGCGTCAATACTTACCGAGATATGGAGGTGTGAAATTTGCCAAAATTGAACAACATATGGTAACATCGCCGACTGCCGTCACCCGGTATTTTTCTATTTACTTTGCATGATGGTAGGAGTGCTGGTTTCTTTTTCTGTCTCATAAACACGCTAAGATAACAGGGATATCTTGCTACTCCTACTTACACTTTGGTCACACTTCACAGACACGCACATGCATATATATATATACATACATCTAGGTTTTTCTCCTTTTTCTAAATAGCTCTTGTTCTTTTTTATTTCTTCTATTGTCCATGGGGAAGTGGAAAAGAATCTTTCCTCCGTAAGCCATGCGTGTCGTATGAGGCGACTAAAATGCCGGGAGCAATGGGCTAGTAACCCCTTCTCCTGTATACAATTACTAAAAAAGAAGAAGAAAAACTTTATAAAACTGGGTTGCTTAAATGTGCGTGGATGTAGTGCGGATGACAAGAAACAGATGATTGCTGATGTTATGAATGAAAAGAAGTTGGATGTCCTGGCTCTAAGCGAAACAAAGCTGAAGGGGGTAGGAGAGTTTCAGTGGGGGGAAATAAATGGGATTAAATCTGGAGTATCTGAGAGAGTTAGAGCAAAGGAAGGGGTAGCAGTAATGTTAAATGATCAGTTATGGAAGGAGAAAAGAGAATATGAATGTGTAAATTCGAGAATTATGTGGATTAAAGTAAAGGTTGGATGCGAGAAGTGGGTCATAATAAGCGTGTATGCACCTGGAGAAGAGAGGAATGCAGAGGAGAGAGAGAGATTTTGGGAGATGTTAAGTGAATGTATAGGAGCCTTTGAACCAAGTGAGAGAGTAATTGTGGTAGGGGACCTGAATGCTAAAGTAGGAGAAACTTTTAGAGAGGGTGTGGTAGGTAAGTTTGGGGTGCCAGGTGTAAATGATAATGGGAGCCCTTTGATTGAACTTTGTATAGAAAGGGGTTTAGTTATAGGAAATACATATTTTAAGAAAAAGAGGATAAATAAGTATACACGATATGATGTAGGGCGAAATGACAGTAGTTTGTTGGATTATGTATTGGTAGATAAAAGACTGTTGAGTAGACTTCAGGATGTACATGTTTATAGAGGGGCCACAGATATATCAGATCACTTTCTAGTTGTAGCTACACTGAGAGTAAAAGGTAGATGGGATACAAGGAGAATAGAAGCATCAGGGAAGAGAGAGGTGAAGGTTTATAAACTAAAAGAGGAGGCAGTTAGGGTAAGATATAAACAGCTATTGGAGGATAGATGGGCTAATGAGAGCATAGGCAATGGGGTCGAAGAGGAATGGGGTAGGTTTAAAAATGTAGTGTTAGAGTGTTCAGCAGAAGTTTGTGGTTACAGGAAAGTGGGTGCAGGAGGGAAGAGGAGCGATTGGTGGAATGATGATGTAAAGAGAGTAGTAAGGGAGAAAAAGTTAGCATATGAGAAGTTTTTACAAAGTAGAAGTGATGCAAGGAGGGAAGAGTATATGGAGAAAAAGAGAGAGGTTAAGAGAGTGGTGAAGCAATGTAAAAAGAGAGCAAATGAGAGAGTGGGTGAGCTGTTATCAACAAATTTTGTTGAAAATAAGAAAAAGTTTTGGAGTGAGATTAACAAGTTAAGGAAGCCTAGAGAACAAATGGATTTGTCAGTTAAAAATAGGAGAGGAGAGTTATTAAATGGAGAGTTAGAGGTATTGGGAAGATGGAGGGAATATTTTGAGGAATTGTTAAATGTTGATGAAGATAGGGAAGCTGTGATTTCGTGTATAGGGCAAGGAGGAATAACATCTTGTAGGAGTGAGGAAGAGCCAGTTGTGAGTGTGGGGGAAGTTCATGAGGTAGTAGGTAAAATGAAAGGGGGTAAGGCAGCCGGGATTGATGGGATAAAGATAGAAATGTTAAAAGCAGGTGGGGATATAGTTTTGGAGTGGTTGGTACAATCATTTAATAAATGTATGGAAGAGGGTAAGGTACCTAGGGATTGGCAGAGAGCATGCATAGTTCCTTTGTATAAAGGCAAAGGGGATAAAAGAGAGTGCAAAAATTATAGGGGGATAAGTCTGTTGAGTGTACCTGGTAAAGTGTATGGTAGAGTTATAATTGAAAGAATTAAGAGTAAGACGGAGAATAGGATAGCAGATGAACAAGGAGGCTTTAGGAAAGGTAGGGGGTGTGTGGACCAGGTGTTTACAGTGAAACATATAAGTGAACAGTATTTAGATAAGGCTAAAGAGGTCTTTGTGGCATTTATGGATTTGGAAAAGGCGTATGACAGGGTGGATAGGGGGGCAATGTGGCAGATGTTGCAAGTGTATGGTGTAGGAGGTAGGTTACTGAAAGCAGTGAAGAGTTTTTACGAGGATAGTGAGGCTCAAGTTAGAGTATGTAGAAAAGAGGGAAATTTTTTCCCAGTAAAAGTAGGCCTTAGACAAGGATGTGTGATGTCACCGTGGTTGTTTAATATATTTATAGATGGGGTTGTAAGAGAAGTAAATGCGAGGGTCTTGGCAAGAGGCGTGGAGTTAAAAGATAAAGAATCACACACAGGGTGGGAGTTGTCACAGCTGCTCTTTGCTGATGACACTGTGCTCTTGGGAGATTCTGAAGAGAAGCTGCAGAGATTGGTGGATGAATTTGGTAGGGTGTGCAAAAGAAGAAAATTAAAGGTGAATATAGGAAAGAGTAAGGTTATGAGGATAACAAAAAGATTAGGTGATGAAAGATTGAATATCAGATTGGAGGGAGAGAGTATGGAGGAGGTGAACGTATTCAGATATTTGGGAGTGGACGTGTCAGCGGATGGGTCTATGAAAGATGAGGTGAATCATAGAATTGATGAGGGAAAAAGAGTGAGTGGTGCACTTAGTAGTCTGTGGAGACAGAGAACTTTGTCCTTGGAGGCAAAGAGGGGAATGTATGAGAGTATAGTTTTACCAACGCTCTTATATGGGTGTGAAGCATGGGTGATGAATGTTGCAGCGAGGAGAAGGCTGGAGGCAGTGGAGATGTCATGTCTGAGGGCAATGTGTGGTGTGAATATAATGCAGAGAATTCGTAGTTTGGAAGTTAGGAGGAGGTGCGGGATTACCAAAACTGTTGTCCAGAGGGCTGAGGAAGGGTTGTTGAGGTGGTTCGGACATGTAGAGAGAATGGAGCGAAACAGAATAACTTCAAGAGTGTATCAGTCTGTAGTGGAAGGAAGGCGGGGTAGGGGTCGGCCTAGGAAGGGTTGGAGGGAGGGGGTAAAGGAGGTTTTGTGTGCGAGGGGCTTGGACTTCCAGCAGGCATGCGTGAGCGTGTTTGATAGGAGTGAATGGAGACAAATGGTTTTTAATACTTGACGTGCTGTTGGAGTGTGAGCAAAGTAACATTTATGAAGGGATTCAGGGAAACCGGCAGGCCGGACTTGAGTCCTGGAGATGGGAAGTACAGTGCCTGCACTCTGAAGGAGGGGTGTTAATGTTGCAGTTTAAAAACTGTAGTGTAAAGCACCCTTCTGGCAAGACAGTGATGGAGTGAATGATGGTGAAAGTTTTTCTTTTTCGGGCCACCCTGCCTTGGTGGGAATCGGCCAGTGTGATAATAAAAAATAAATATGGTAACATCGCCGACTGCCGTCACCCGGTATTTTTCTATTTACTTTTTTATGTACTATTTTCAATTTTTTTTCAATTTTTCTTTTTCTGAGTAACTTTTATGGCCTCTGAGGCCAACATGATCAGTATTTTGTAAGTTATTTCTTTTTCAATACTACACAATAAGGGCGTAAACACTGTTGTCATTATTTTGTTTACAGAAAATATTTACACAAACAAACAATATGAAATGTTGTTTATTACTATTTTTCTATATTTTATATACACATATACAGTCACAGGACATGTTTCTAGAAGTTCTGCAGCCTGTGGAACTCTTTGAAACATGGTGTCATGCACAGTGGAGTTTTGCACTCCTCACACATAAAACGAGTGTCTCTGCGTTGTTGTGGGCGTTTTTTTGTATGTGAACAGACGTAACACCTCTTCTGAGCCTTTTTCTTCAAAGCAGTAGCAGGCAGTTTTACCAGGAAGTGATCACCATGCTTCAGACGAGCAGGTAGTTGTTGATAATTTGGTGGGCGGTCAATTGCAGGTGCATTTCCTTGGTACTTGAATACTATTTGTCTGATGACAGACAAACAGAATTCGCCGTACTGTGGTTTGTTTCTGGTGCTCATCTTATACATATTATAAGCATTGAGCATGGAAATGTCCAGAAGATGGAAAAACAGTTTGATGTACCACTTATAACTCTTGCGAACACAATCAGCAAACCCAATCTGCATGTCACATTTGTCCACTGAACGCATGTTGAAGGTGTAATCAATCACAGCTGCAGGTTTTAGAATGGGTTCATTTCTCTCTCTATGCTGCCTGCCACTGTCTGCCATTTCATTAGGGTGAATTGATGACAACAGTGTGACATCTCGTTTGTCATGCCACCGAAATGCCATGATGTCATTGGCAGCAAACGCCTGCACCTCACCTCTGCGAGTGCCAGCATCAAACCTGGGCATATGTTTTCGATTTGCACGCACTGTGCCACACACATCTGTCATGTTCACTCGCAAAAAATCACTGAGTGAGGGGCTTGTGTACCAGTTATCTGTATATAATATCTGCCCCTTACCAAGGTATGGTTCTATCATTGTTCGAACCACATCACCTGAGATGCCCAATAACTTCCTGGTATTTTGCAATGTATAACTTCCAGTGTACACAATAATATCCAATACCAGACCACTGTAACAATCACAAAGCACAAACAACTTTATACCAAAGCGTTTCCTCTTGCTTGGTATGTACTGCTTGAAAGATAGTCTTCCTTTGAACAGAATCAAAGACTCGTCAATTACAAGCTTCCTGAAGGGATAAAAATGAGTACTGAATTTCTGTTTCAGATACACAAACACATTCCTAATCTTATATAACCTGTCAGTTCTGTCAGGCCTGGTTTTATCTGAGAAGTGAAGCATACGTAACATTAGCACAAATCGATTCACTGGCATTATATCACTGAAACCTGGTGTTGCAATCAGGGGGTCTGTTGACCAGTATGATTTCACTTTGTGCTTATACACATGTGGCATAAGCATTATTGTGGCAAAGAAAAGATACATCTCAGCCACAGTTGCCTCCTTCCATTGGTGTAGACGTGATTTTGGTGAAAGTATTGTGTTTGCCATGGTGTACTCGTAGTATCTGTTGCTTTCCATGACAATACTTTTCATCAGTGGTTCGTCAAAGAATAACTCGAAACATTCCAGTTCAGTGGCATTGTTCCCAAGTGCACAAGATGGTCGTATTCCACTTTGGCTGCCATCAAACTGGTGGGGATTTGGAACAAAATTGACAGCTTCCTGCCAATCCCAGGTGCGGTCTGCTGGTGGGTACTGGACAATGACAGGTGGTTGTGGTTGTGGAGGTTGTGGTTGTGGAGGCTGGTGTGGTGGGGGAGTGGGGGATGGTGGCCTTTGTTCTAGATCAGCTGAGGCAGCGGCGTGGGTGGCAGCGTGGGTGGCAGCATGGCCCACTGCTGGTGCCTCACCGCCGGCACCACTACCACCACGCACATTTTCCATCCCAATTGCAACAGTATCTTCGTCATTTTCACTGTCTGTTCCTGTTGTACAGCCACGGGATGTACTCCGAGATACACTCCTTCCCCTTGGTATAACATATGGCACACTTCCAGAGCGCATATATCGTCGTATATACTGACGCTTCACTGGGGAATATTGCACTTCACTATCACTACTGGAACTAGTTTGAAGAGCTTGTAGTTCATATTCACTATCACTATCATCACCCATGCTCTCATCTGAGTCTGGGATTTGGGAAAATAGAAGTTTCCTCTTGGGTTCTGGAACAACTGAACGTGAACACGAGGGCCCAGCACCAGAGGTGGAAGGCTGAGGGTCGTCTGGGTTTTCTTCACTATTACCGATATTATGGTCATTAGTTTCGGTCAAAACCTCACTAAAACCACGAAACTCATCTTCACTGGCACTTCCATCACTATTAGAACTGTCACTGGGGAACAAAAGTGTCCCAATTCGCCGAGGAGTGAGGAGCTTCTTACCGCGAGGCATGGTGGACATTGTTTACTAAGAGGGCATTCCCACAATGCACCACTGGGTCCCAGATTTTTTTCCTACCGCGCACACTGACCACGCAGACCCATTCTCTCACACCTAGGCCTACCAGCCTTTTCGCGGGAGATTTGAGGCCGCTAGAATTTATGCGTACTAGTACGTCAAAAACCCCTACGCGTAAGACGTACTAGTACGACGAAAACCCTCAAAGGGTTAACAAAGAGAATGAAATGTGCTCGATTTTAAATAATTATTTTCTCTCGGTTTTTACACAGGAAGACACTAATAATATTCCAGTAATTAATTTTTATAGTGGATCAGAAGAAGATAAATTATGTAACATCACAGTCACTAGTGAAATGGTTGTGAAGCAGATAGACCGACTGAAGCAAAATAAGTCACCGGGTCCTGATGAGGTTTTTTCAAGGGTTCTTAAGGAATGCAAAATGGAAGTCTGTGAACCATTAACTAATATTTTTAATTTATCTCTTCAAACAGGTGTAGTGTCTGATATGTGGAAGATGGCTAATGTAATTCCTATTTTTAAAACAGGGGACAAGTCGTTACCGTCAAATTACCGCCCAATAAGCCTGACCTCAATTGTAGGCAAATTACTAGAGTCAATTATAGCTGAGATTATAAGAAGCCATCTCGATAAGCATAGCTTGATTAATGATACTCAGCATGGATTCACAAGAGGCCGGTCTTGTCTAACTAATTTATTGACTTTCTTCAGTAAAGCTTTTGAGGCTGTTGACCACGATAAAGAATTTGATATTATTTACTTAGATTTTAGTAAGGCATTTGATAGAGTTCCGCACCAAAGACTGTTGAAGAAAGTAGCAGCTCATGGCATTGGGGGAAGGGTGCTCTCGTGGATCGAATCATGGCTCACAGACAGGAAGCAAAGAGTGTCCATAAATGGGGTTAAATCCGAGTGGGGATCAGTAACAAGTGGCGTTCCACAGGGATCAGTCTTGGGCCCGTTGTTGTTTATAATATATATCAATGATCTTGATGAAGGAATTACTAGTGATATGAGCAAATTCGCCGATGACACGAAGATAGGTAGGATAATTGATTCAAACGTAGATGTTAGGGAACTTCAGGAGGATTTAGACAAACTCTACTCTTGGTCAGAAAAGTGGCAGATGCAGTTCAATGTAGATAAATGCAAGGTTCTGAAGCTCGGGAGTGTCCATAACCCTAGCACTTATAAGTTAAATAATGTAGAACTTAACCATACAGATTGCGAAAAGGACTTGGGGGTTATGGTGAGCAGCAACCTTAAACCAAGACAGCAATGCCTAAGCGTACGTAATAAGGCAAATAGATTACTGGGATTTATATCAAGAAGTGTAAGCAACAGAAGTCCAGAGGTCATACTGCAGCTTTATACATCATTAGTAAGGCCTCACCTAGATTATGCAGCTCAATTCTGGTCTCCATATTACAGAATGGACATAAATTCGTTAGAAAACATTCAGCGTAGGATGACTAAATTAATACATAGCATTAGAAATCTTCCTTATGAAGAAAGATTGAAGACTCTTAAGTTACATTCACTTGTTAGACGAAGAATGAGGGGAGACCTGATCGAAGTGTATAAGTGGAAGATAGGTATTAATAAAGGGGATATTAACAAGGTCTTGAGGATATCTCTCCAAGAGAGAACCCGCAGTAATGGATTTAAATTAGATAAGTTTAGATTTAGAAAGGACATAGGTAAGTATTGGTTTGGAAATAGGGTAGTAGGTGAGTGGAACAGTCTACCTAGTTGGGTTATTGAGGCTAGGACTTTGGGTAGTTTCAAATTTAGGTTGGATAAATACATGAGTGGGATGGGTTGGATTTGATTGGGACTTGCACATCAGAGCTTATTTCTTGGGTAGCATTGAAAATTGGGTAGGTCAAATGTTTGTTAGTGGGATGAATTGTAAAGGACCTGCCTAGTATGGGCCAACAGGCCTGCTGCAGTGTTCCTCCTTTCTTATGTTCTTATGTTCCATAACATTTTTACCCACTTTAGCATTGAAATCCCCAACCACCATTACTCTCACACTTGATTCAAAACTCCCCACGCATTCACTCAACATTTCCCAAAATCTCTTTCTCTCCTCTACACTTCTCTCTTCTCCAGGTGCATACACGCTTACTATAACCCATTTTTCACATCCAATCTTTATTTTACTCCACATAATCCTTGAATTAATACATTTATAGTCCCTCTTTTCCTGTCATAGCTTATCCTTCAACATTATTGCTACTCCTTCTTTAGCTCTAACTCTATTTGAAACCCCTGACCTAATCCCATTTATTCCTCTCTATTGAAATTCTCCCACCCCCTTCAGCTTTGTTTCACTTAAAGCCCGGACATCCAGCTTCTTCTCATTCATAACATCCACAATCATCTCTTTCTTATCAATTGCACAACATCCACGCACATTCAGACTTTCCACTTTGACAATTTTCTTCTTATTCTTTTTAGTAATCTTTACAGGAAAAGGGGTTACTAGCCCATTGTTCCCGGCATTTTAGTTGACTTTTACAACATGCACGGCCTACGGAGGAAAGATTCTTATTCCACTTCCCCATGGATATAAAAGGAAAAGTAATAAGACCAAGAACTATTAAGATAAAATCAAAGAAAACTCAGATGAGTGTGTATAAATAAACGTGTAAATGTATGTGTAGTGTGACCTAAGTGTAAGTAGAAGTAGCAAGACATACCTGTAATCTTGCATATTTATGAGACAGACAAAAGACACCAGCAATCTTACCATCATGTAAAACAATTACAGGCTTTCGTTTTACACTCACTTGGCAGGACGGTAGTACTTCCCTGGGTGGTTGCAGTCTACCAACCTACTACCTAATATCTAACATATAATATCTAACATATAAGGACAAAGTTCTTTGTCTCCACAGACTCCTAAGTGTGCCACTCACCCTTTTCCCCTCATCCTGGAGTTTACCTGGAGAGAGTTCCAGGGGTCGACGCCCCCGCGGCCCGGTCTGTGACCAGGCCTCCTGGTGGATCAGAGCCTGATCAACCAGGCTGTTACTGCTGGCTGCACGCAAACCAACGTACGAGCCACAGCCCGGCTGGTCAGGAACTGACTTTAGGTGCTTGTCCAGTGCCAGCTTGAATTCGTAGTTTGAAAGTTAGGAGGAGTGGGATTACAAAAACTGTTGTCCAGAGGGCTGAGGAAGGGTTGTTGAGGTCGTTCGGACATGTAGAGAGAATGGAGCGAAACAGAGTGACTTCAAGAGTGTATCAGTCTGTAGTGGAAGGAAGGCGGGGTAGGGGTCGGCCTAGGAAAGGTTGGAGGGAGAGGGTAAAGGAGGTTTTATGTGCGAGGGGCTTGGACTTCCAGCAGGCATGCGTGAGCGTGTTTGATAGGAGTGAATGGAGACAAATGGTTTTTAATACTTGACATGCTGTTGGAGTGTGAGCAAAGTAACATTTATGAAGGGGTTCAGGGAAACCGGCAGGCCGGACTTGAGTCCTGGAGATGGGAAGTACAGTGCCTGCACTCTGAAGGAGGGGTGTTAATGTTGCAGTTTAAAAACTGTAGTGTAAAGCACCCTTCTGGCAAGACAGTGATGGAGTGAATGATGGTGAAAGTTTTTCTTTTTCGGGCCACCCTGCCTTGGTGGGAATCAGCCAGTGTGATAATAAAATAAAAAAATATCTAAACATATTCACTTCCTCCATACTCGCTCCCTCCAACCTGATATCCAATCTTTCATTATGTAAATTTTCGTTACCATTATCACCTAGCTCTTGCAAATGTTCACTTTTAACTTTCTTCTTTTACATACCCTTGCATATCTTTTGTAGCTCAACCGCTAGCATGCCCAGCTCACACACAAAGGTCCGGAGTTCGAATCCCCGGTACGGCTGGAAAACATTAGGACATGTTTCCATAAGACACCTGCTGTCCCTGTTCACCCATCAGTATAAAATGGGTACCTCGTTGTTAGTCGACTGGTGTGGGTCGCATCCTGGGACAAAACTGATCTAATTTGCCTGAAATGCTCTGCATAACAAGCAGTTTTCTATATATTATTATTACTGTTTTCAACAAAAAGCAATTGTGACAACTCCCACCCTGTTTTAGCTTCTTTATCATGCAATCCCACACCTTTCACCAACACTCCTGCATTCACTTCTCATACAACCTCATCTATCTTTATCATGCAATCCCACACCTTTCACCAACACTCCTGCATTCACTTCTCATACAACCTCATCTATAAATATATTAAACAACCATGGTAACATCATACATCCATCTAAATAAATAAAATGAATTTTTTTTCCAAGATGATACATTTGAGTTACAGGGGTTGTCTAAGGTTTATAGGTCAGGTACAGGCATGGAAAAAATACATAGTTATGCAAAGCATTTCCCACCATTTAAAACTACAACTTAAAATTACTTGTCTGAATTATTTAGAGGAAGATTCTGTGAATGGTAAGTTTAACATAACTAATTTGTCTGAAGATAAGATTATCAAACACAAGGACTGTTCTGAGGAATACAACTCGGTCTGTTTAAAACAGTGAGGTTAAAGTTGAATATAAGTTGCCTAATAATCCTGGATAACAAAAGTCTATTTTAAACAACAATGATAATATGAAAGGACAGTAACACAGAACAACAGTAATTTTTATCTGAGGGGGTATGTGAATAATTTGAGCAATAATTTTTTGGGGGGAGATGGAAATGCAGTGAAGTCAAGAACTGCAGAGGTGTGAGCACTGATAAGAACCTGGATATGCAGCTGTATTAGATACATTAGGCATTTTGACTCATTTTTCATAAATTACATCAATACTTGTTTATTTGAAAATGCATGTTCAGTAAATCCTCTATATAACAGACTAATTGAGGGAACGGGTGGCTGGTAATAGTTGTGGTGGATAGAAAAAGAGATTGTTCTGCCATGATTGTGACAACTGATGTCAGCTAGGTCTGTATATGCTGTACATGTACTTGTAGAAATAATGATTATTATTATTATTATTCTGCAATACAGAGACCAGAACTGTGCAGTATAATCTAAGACTTTACCAAAGATACATCCCTTTTGTACATTGCTACTCCACCACCTTCCTGTTGACCCTATCAGTGTGGAATAATTTATACCCTTGTACACAACTTTCAGCAGTCATATCTCTATCCTTCAACCTAATAAGGTATGTGTTGTTGCAATAATATCTATGCCTCCTGCACATGAAATCAATCTTAGCTCCTCTAACTTATTTATAACACTTATATTAGTATATTAGACCTTGTGAGAGTTAGCTATTCTCCTCCCTCCACTGTCTCTCTTAGTTTGTTGACCATTTCCTATGGTTTTATTTGAAAATTTATGATTAACTTGCTTTTCTTTGAAGAACTGCCTGAGTTACCTTGGCACTTTTTTGCTTCTTTCATCCCTAGTGTGGCCCGGTGGCCTGGTGGCTCAAGCTCCCGCTTCACACACGGAGGGCCCGGGTTCAATTCCCGGCAGGTGGAAACATTTCGATGCGTTTCCTTACACTTGTTGTCCTGTTCACCTAGCAGCAAATAGGTACCTGGGTGTTAGTCGAATAGTGTGGGTTGCATCCTGGGGGACAAGATTGAGGACCCCAATGGAAATAAGTTAGACAGTCCTGGGAATGGTAAGTTTGACATAACTAATTTGTCTGAAGATAAGATTATCAAACACAAAAGCTGTTCTGAGGAATACAACTCCTGGGTGGCTAACCCTCCAGGGTTAAAAATCTGAACGAAATCTAATCTTATCTTAGTGCTGCAACTCATCTGTTTCCAACACACATCCATACATCTATCTTCTATTGTTTGGGGATCAAACCCAGGCTCCTCAGATGTGAGCTGAAGGTGCTACAACTAGAGCCAGAAGCCACTCTTACATCCTCTTGCAACATAAACATACATCAATGTGTGTAGCATACATTGAATGTTATAATGCAATTATCACATCAACATGGTGACACTTGTTACATCGACATAATTACAGTCATTGCATCAATATAGTGACTGTCATTATATCAACATGGTGAAAGCCATTACATCAATATGGAGACATTTTTTGTTACATCAACATGGTGGTGCAGGTCACATCACCATGGTGACACTCATCACATCAACATGGTGACACTCATCACATCAACATGGTGACACTCATCACATCAACATGGTGACACTCATCACATCAACATGGTGACACTCATCACATCAACATGGTGACACTCATCACATCAACATGGTGACACTCATCACATCACCATGGTGACATTCATCACATCAACATGATGACACTCATCACATCAACATGGTGATACTCATCACATCAACATGGTGACACTCATTGCATCAACATGGTGACACTCATCACATCAATATGGTGACAGTCATTGCATCAACATGGTGACACTCAATAAGATGAGGATCAGGCAGGACTTCAAAGAGACCTGGACAGGCTGGACACGTGGTCCAGCAACTGGCTTCTTGACTTCAACCCTGCCAAATGCAAAGTCATGAATATCGGAGAAGGGCAAAGAAGACCGCAGACGGAGTATAGGCTAGGTGGCTAAAGATTGCAAACCTCAATCAAGGAGAAAGATCTTGGGGTGACCATAACACCGAGCATGTCTCCAGAGGCACATATCAACCAGATAACTGCTGCTGCATATGGATGCCTGGCAAACCTGAGAATAGCGTTCCGATACCTTAGTAAGGAATCATTCAAGACGCTGTACAATGTGTATGTCAGGCTCATACTGGAGTATGCAGCACCAGTTAGGAACCCACACCTGGTCAAGCACGTCAAGATATTAGAGAAAGTGTAAAGGTTTGCAACAAGGCTAGTTCCGGAGCTCAGGAGTATGTCCTACGAAGAAAAGTTCAGGGGAATTGGACTGACGACATTGGAGGACAGGAGGGTCAGGGGAGACGTGATAATGACATACAAAATACTGCGTGGAATAGATAAGGTGGACAGAGACAGGTTGTTCCAGAGAGGGGACGCAGAAACAAGGGGTCACAATTGGAAGCTGAAGACTCAGACGAGTCAGAGGGACGTTAGGAAGCATTTCTTCACTCATACAGTCATCAGGAAGTGGAATAGCCTAGCAAGTGATGTAGTGCAGGTAGGAACCATACACAGCTTTAAGACGAGGTATGACAAAGCACAGGAAGCAGAGAGAGAGAGGAACTGGAGTTTACCTGGAGAGAGTTCCGGGGGTCAACGCCCCCGCGGCCCGGTCCGCGACCAGGCCTCCCGGTGGATTAGAGCCTGATCAACCAGGCTGTTGCTGCTGGCTGCACGCAAACCAACGTACGAGCCACAGCCCGGCTGATCAGGAACTGACTCTAGGTGCCTGTCCAGTGCCAGCTTGAAGACTGCCAGGGGTCTGTTGGTAATCCCCCTTATGTGTGCTGGGAGGCAGCTGAACAGTCTCGGGCCCCTGACACTTATTGTATGGTCTCTTAACGTGCTAGTGACACCCCTGCTTTTCATTGGGGGGATGGTGCATCGTCTGCCAAGTCTTTTGCTTTCGTAGTGAGTGATTTTCGTGTGCAAGTTCGGTACTAGTCCCTCTAGGATTTTCCAGGTGTATATAATCATGTATCTCTCCCTCCTGCATTCCAGGGAATACAGGTTTAGGAACCTCAAACGCTCCCAGTAATTGAGGTGTTTTATCTCCGTTATGCGCGCCGTGAAAGTTCTCTGTACATTTTCTAGGTCGGCAATTTCACCTGCCTTGAAAGGTGCTGTTAGTGTGCAGCAATATTCCAGCCTAGATAGAACAAGTGACCTGAAGAGTGTCATCATGGGCTTGGCCTCCCTAGTTTTGAAGGTTCTCATTATCCATCCTGTCATTTTTCTAGCAGATGCGATTGATACAATGTTATGGTCCTTGAAGGTGAGATCCTCCGACATAATCACTCCCAGGTCTTTGACGTTGGTGCTTCGCTCTATTTTGTGGCCAGAATTTGTTTTGTACTCTGATGAAGATTTAATTTCCTCATGTTTACCATATCTGAGTAATTGAAATTTCTCATCGTTGAACTTCATATTGTTTTCTGCAGCCCACTGAAAGATTTGGTTGATGTCCGCCTGGAGCCTTGCAGTGTCTGCAATGGAAGACACTGTCATGCAGATTCGGGTGTCATCTGCAAAGGAAGACACGGTGCTGTGGCTGACATCCTTGTCTATGTCGGATATAAGGATGAGGAACAAGATGGGAGCGAGTACTGTGCCTTGTGGAACAGAGCTTTTCACCGTAGCTGCCTCGGACTTTACTCTGTTGACGACTACTCTCTGTGTTCTGTTAGTGAGGAAATTATAGATCCATCGACCGACTTTTCCTGTTATTCCTTTAGCACGCATTTTGTGCGCTATTACGCCATGGTCACACTTGTCGAAGGCTTTTGCAAAGTCTGTATATATTACATCTGCATTCTTTTTGTCTTCTAGTGCATTTAGGACCTTGTCGTAGTGATCCAATAGTTGAGACAGACAGGAGCGACCTGTTCTAAACCCATGTTGCCCTGGGTTGTGTAACTGATGGGTTTCTAGATGGGTGGTGATCTTGCTTCTTAGGACCCTTTCAAAGATTTTTATGATATGGGATGTTAGTGCTATTGGTCTGTAGTTCTTTGCTGTTGCTTTGCTGCCCCCTTTGTGGAGTGGGGCTATGTCTGTTGTTTTTAGTAACTGTGGGACGACCCCCGTGTCCATGCTCCCTCTCCATAGGATGGAAAAGGCTCGTGATAGGGGCTTCTTCCAGTTCTTGATGAACACAGAGTTCCATGAGTCTGGCCCTGGGGCAGAGTGCATGGGCATGTCATTTATCGCCTGTTTGAAGTCATTTGGCGTCAGGATAACATCGGATAGGCTTGTGTTAATCAAATTTTGTCTCTCTCTCATAAAAAATTCATTTTGATCTTCGACTCTCAGTCTGGTTAGCGGCTTGCTAAAAACTGAGTCATATTGGGACTTGAGTAGCTCACTCATTTCCTTGCTGTCATCTGTGTAGGACCCATCTTGTTTAAGTAGGGGCCCAATACTGGACGTTGTTCTCGATTTTGATTTGGCATAGGAGAAGAAATACTTTGGGTTTCTTTCGATTTCATTTATGGCTTTTAGTTCTTCCCGCGATTCCTGACTCCTAAAGGATTCTTTTAGCTTAAGTTCGATGCTTGCTATTTCTCTGACCAGTGTCTCCCTACGCATTTCAGATATATTGACCTCTTTTAGCCGCTCTGTTATTCTTTTCCGTCGCCTGTAAAGGGAGCGCCTGTCTCTTTCTATTTTACATCTACTCCTCCTTTTTCTTAGAGGAATAAGCCTTGTGCATACATCGAGTGCCACCGAGTTAATCTGTTCTAGGCATAAGTTGGGGTCTGTGTTGCTTAGTATATCTTCCCAGCTTATATCGGTTAGGACTTGGTTTACTTGGTCCCACTTTATGTTTTTGTTATTGAAGTTGAATTTGGTGAATGCTCCCTCGTGACTAGTCTCATTATGTCGGTCTGGGGCTCCACGCATACATGTCTGAACCTCAATTATGTTGTGATCTGAGTATATTGTTTTTGATATGGTGACATTTCTTATCAGATCATCATTGTTAGTGAAGATGAGGTCTAGTGTATTCTCCAGTCTAGTAGGCTCTATTATTTGCTGGTTTAAATTGAATTTTGTGCAGAGATTTAAAAGCTTGTGTGAGTGTGAGTTTTCATCAGAGCTGCCTCCTGGTGTTATTACTGCAACAATATTATTTGCTATATTCCTCCATTTTAGAGGCCTTAAGTTGAAATCCCCCAGGAGCAAGATGTTGGGTGCAGGAGCTGGAAGATTTTCCAGACAGTGGTCAATTTTTAACAGCTCTTCCTGGAATTGCTGGGATGTTGCATCCGGAGGCTTTTAGACTACCACAATGACTAATAGCGATCAGTGAAGAGGCCGGGCCAGGAGCTGAGTCTTGACCCCTGCAACCACAATTAGGTGAGTACTCATTGCATTAACATGGTGACACTGGTTACATCACCATGGTGACACTGGTTACACCAGCATTGTAACACTGGTTATATTTATTTATCTGAACATGATACATTGAAGTACAAGGAAATACAGTGGTTAAGTGTAACATGCCAAAAGCCCCTTGTATGCAGAGCATTATGGGCAGGCTTAAAATTAACTTAAGATTAACTAAGCAATGATATATTCAGTGGTAAACATTGTTGTAAACAGTTAACAATTAAGCACAAATGAGTATTTCAAAGACAGGTCATATGGTCATTTACTATGTTGCTGTGTATTCAGTAGAATGGAGTATTGTTAGATAATGTAATTAAAAATAACAAAATTTGATTGGGTCACAGGTTAAACATTTATGAGATACAATTATTCAGTATTTATTTGGTTGTGGGTGAGTAAGTGATTTTTAAGAAGGGACTTGAATTTATAAACAGACAGTGTTTCTTTTATATTCACAGGTAGTGAATTCCAAATTTTTGGGCCTTTCATGTGCATTGAGTTTTTGCCTAGTGTGAGATGGACACGAGGAATATCAAAGAGTGATCTGTGCCATGTGTTACGTCATGTGATCTGTTGAGGTTGGTAAGGAGATGTTTGAGGGGAGGGTTTATATCCGAGTTAAGTGTTCTATGTACGTAGTAGGTACAATAATAGGTATAGATGTTTTGTATGGTGAGTAGGTTTAGAGGTTTGAATATTAGTGGAGTGTGCTGCCTGCAGTGGGAATTTGTTATTCTGACTGCAGCCTTTTGATGGGTAATTAATGGTCTGAGATGGTTTACTGTTGTTGAGCCCCATGCACAAATTCCATAGGTGAGATAGGGGTAAATAAGTGAGTGATATAGGGCCAGGAGGGCTGACTGTGGAACAAAGTACTGTATCTTAGATAGTATGCCTACAGTCTTGGAAATTTTCTTGGAAATTTGTTGAAATTTGAGTCTATTATCAAGGTGGATTCCTAAGAATTTTTCCTCTGTGAACTTTGTGATAGGTGATCTTTTTATCATTATGTTAAGAGGGATATCTGTAGCTCTGTTACCAAACTGAATGAAGTAGGTTTTGTCAATGTTGAGAGTAAGTTTGTTAGTCATCATCCAGGTAGATATTTTCTTTAATTTGGTATTCACAGTATTGGCTAGCATGACTGGGCTTGGGTGAGAGAAGACGTATGTACTGTCATCTGCAAATAGTGTGATTTTGAGTAGTTGCGATGCATTTGGTAGGTCATTTATATAAACGAGAAAGAGAAGAGGGCCAAGGACACTACCCTGTGGGACACCAACTGTAATTGGCTGTGCAGAAGAGTTTGCTCCATTTGTGTACACATATTAGCTTCTGTTGCTGAGGTATGACTTTAGGTAGCTGAGGGAGTGCCCTCTTATACAATAGTGTGACAATTTTATGTGGAGAAGGTCGTGGTCAATTGTATCAAAAGCTTTATGTAAATCAATGAAGATTCCCTGTGGGATGTCTTTTTTCTCTAGTGCAGTGTATATTTGTTCTACCATGTGTATAATAGCATCATTTGTATTTTTATTAGGCCTGAACCCAAACTGACACAGGTTGAGTATGTTGTGGGAGATGAGATAGGAATAGATTCACTTATGAATTAATTTTTTGAAGATTTTAGAGAGAGGGTGTAAGTTGGATATTGGCCTACAGTTATTCAAGTCATTTTGGTCTCCTCCTTTATGGATCAGGGTGACCCTCACTATTTTGAGAACTGTAGGGAAGGTACAGGATTCGATGGATTTGTTAAAGTGTGTTGCAATGATAGATGACAGCACTTGCAACACTTTTTTGTATATAAAGTGTGGTAAGGTATTTAAATCTCCTGTCTTGTTTTTGTGTGTTGATAATAAGGGAGACTTCTGTTGGGTTAGTCAGAGATAGAAACAGTGTGTTCGGGTAGTTGCCAGTGGGGTAGTCATTGGGTGGGGTATTTGAGCTTGGGATTTTATTGGCAAGGTTTTTTCCTATGGTGGAGAATAAATCATTGAGTCTGTTTGCTGTTTCAGTTGGTGGGAGTTCGGGTTCTCCTGGCTTTGTTAGTTCAATTGCGCCATTTCGTGATATCTTTTTTGTTCCTAGAATTTCTGATAGGGTTTTCCAGGTCTTTTTTTATACTGTATCACCTTTTAGGTTGGATAATCTGTTCTGATAATACAAATTTTTTGCCCTTATCAGGCTGGTTAGGATTCATGAGTAACGTTTTGTATGGTCTCTGGTTATATGACCCATTCTGTACTGTTTTCCATAAAGGTGCTTTGTATTTATGGATTTGAGGATGCTGGGTATTAGCCAGGGACTGTTCAGTCTCTTAGCTGTCATCTGTTTAGTTTTTTTAGGGCATTGCTTGTTATAGAGGTATTGGGCCTTTTTCAGAAAGTTATTAATACATACTTTCGTCAATATCTGTATAGATTTCTAGCTCAGTGTGCCAGTCAATGTTTGTCACTGCTGTTGTGAAGTTATTAATGGCTGCCTCATTGTGAAGTCTGAAAGTGACTTTAGTAGTGTCTTGGGGTAATTTGCCTAGATTAGTTATGAGGAAGGTAGGGTAGTGGTCTGTGGTATTATCTGTGATTATGCCTGATTTTAAAGGGGATATGGTGTTGGTCCAGATGTGGTCTTGTAAGGAAACACTAGTCTCTGTAATTCTTGTAGGTTTTGTTACTGTTGGTAGCAACAAGCAGTTACTCATAGTGTTTGTGAATTCAGTAATGTGTGGGTCCTTGTCTTGTAAGTAGTAAGTGATCTTTATTCATGTGTGCATCAGTTATCATACTTCCTAGGTTTTCACTAAAACGGCTAATGTTTGACTGTAGTGCTCTGTAGATGTTTATCACTGAGAGGTTTTTGTAGGTATTTGGATTTGAATTTAGCTATTATATATTCCCCATGTTCATCCCTTGTGCATATATTATTGATACATTCTAGATGGTCTGAGAAGTATATAGATGTGCCACCCCCTTGTTTGTCTGGCCTACAGTTGTGTATGACTGTGTAACCAGGAATGGCATAGACATCTGTAGTATCAGGCTTTAGCCAGGTTTCGGTGAGAGTAATGATGGACATACTGGCATGCAGGGAATTTAGTAATGCTATGAGGTCATCGTAATGTTTGCTTAAAGATCTGACATTGTAGTTAAAGACAGTTATGTTGTTGTTGTTGGCTCTGATAAGTGCCTTTGATTGTTCTGCTGTGTAGTAATTACAGTTAGTTTGATTCATTTAAGTCATTCAATAAGAGGTTGGTATCAGGATCAATGCTTGTAATCATAAGATTTATAGTGAAAATATAATTATAATTAAGTACAGGTCCTCCATCACAAATCTGGCATCATTGGGACCTGTAGTGTGCCGAATTACTGAGTTTGCCGAATTACAGAGTGGTTAGGTTAGAATACACTTAATAAAATTAACCAACTTGACTTACACAGTTCATTGAACATTGGCAAAATTCGAACATTTCCGCTACTTTGAGCTCAATTTCAAGGTACTTTTCGTTGTGAAAGCAATCAAAATCATGTCTATTTCTGTAATATATCTTTCATTCTATCAAATGAGTCCAAAAAATGAGAATACAACCATAAAACCATACGAAAATATACTGCAAAGAAGCGGCTAATGGCTGAGAAGTGAACTCCCTTATTTATCGTCCGTCTTTTTTATTTTTGTTGTACGTTAAGAAGCATCTTTCCATCATACATTGCCCAAGTTTCAATGAGATAGCCCAACAAACAACCAAGAAAAAAAATATTTACCAAAAATCATATATGGCAAGCCCAAGCCAGGTACTGGAAATAAGTCACTTTGTCTGACTTTTCTGGGTTATCACAGGTTCTCTATACATACACTGCTATGTATGATAATCTATGTAACTGTATTTGTGTGTACCTGAATAAACTTATTTACTTCTAGTCTGTCAATTGAGTACAAGAAACCGCCCATTCACTTATTTCAACTACCCAATAAAGTGGTCAGAAATTGGCAATTTGGCCAATTTCAACAGATGCCAATTTCAAAATAGGGTCCAGAATAAACAATGCAGACATTCCTGGCACTAAAATAACATTTTCTCTGTTCATTAGTCACGACTACAGGCCCCTCTTATATTACTCTTGCTTACCATTTGGAATTTTTATTCACAAAAAAAATAGAAGATTTACTTTTATGCAGACTACTGCATTATTTTAACCCTTAAACGGTCCAAACAGATCAACGTTCAGATTCGTAGTGCTCCAAAAGTAGATCTACTTTTTTTTACATATTTTCAAATATAACATAAAAAAAATGTAGATAAAGGTTTTTTTACACGTTTTCAAATGTAAAACAAAAAAGAAGATCTACATTTTTTTACATACTGTCAGACGTTGAAAAAACGTATATATACGTTTGGACCGTTTAAGGGTTAATAATTGTATAAATAATGTCAATCCATTCTTGACTCCATACTGGAATTTGGACTGGCAGGAGGACAGGTATTGGATGGTGATGTCATTTGTTTACTCTTGAGCTTCGCTAAAGAGTAGAACATTTTCGTCACTGTGAGCGCAATTTCAAGGTACTTTTCGTCAGGAATGCAATCAAAATCATATCTATTTCTGTAATATATCTTTCATTCTATCAAATGAGACCGAGAAAATGAGAATATAACCATAACAACCATACAAAAATATCCCGCTAAGCGGCCGCTAATGGCTGAGAAGTGAACTCCGCTATTTATGGTCTGATTTCTTTCATTTCTGGTGTACATGAAGAAGTATCTTTCCATTATACATTGCCCAAGTTTGAATAAGATAACCCAACAAACAACTGAGAAAATAATAATAATAATAATAATAATAATATCTTTATTTACTACACTTACATGTACAAGGTATACAGGCCTAGCTGACATCAGTGACATACTACTGCATAGAAAGGAATTTGTTATGCTGAGTATTTCAAGAAAATTAGTTCAGTGTCCCAGGATAACACCCACACTAGTTGGCTAACACCCAGGTACCCATTTACTGATGGGTAAACATAGACAACAGGTGTAAAGAAACACGCCTGTTTCTACCCTGGCTGTGAATTGAATATTTACCAAAAATCATACATGGCTAACCCAAGCCAGGTACTAAAAATAAGCCAAGTTGAATTTTTTGGGGTTATCCTAGGTTCTCTACACATATGCTGCTATGTGTGATAATCTATAGAGAGAAAATAACTTTTTTGTTTCATGTTTATGGTGGAGTACAAGTGTATATCATAGTTAGCCCTGTGCTATATTCCGTTTTCTCTAATATAAGCCACCAAGACACGGATAGGAGAATGGTATTTGTTTACCATATCCTCTTCATAACTCTGTCAAACTGCTCGGTGTTATGCCAAATATTATTCATTCTGGAGAATTTAACATGTTTTATGTTATTTATATTGTTTCTTATGTCATATTAGATCAATTGTGATAGGCAAATAAGCTATAGTGTTGATATTAGCGTAATAATAAAGCATATTCTCCTGCTTCATGAGGCTGAGCTCATGGCAACCGACAGTGGCATCAAAACCACCTTATCTTTAATGGATAATGTACTGTGTAGGTGCTTTACATAATGAGAAGCATTTCTTTTATTCATTGGAACCATGGCTAGGGCTAAAAGTAAGCAGGTTAAAACAATTAAAACAATAAGTAGAGAAAAAGAAATTGGAATGACTTGTGCAGCAAGTAGCACCACCAAACAGTACCAGCAGGTTGGTGTGGCGACCCTGGAAATTTTAAATTATGCTAGCCAAAATTAGTGCCGAATAACTGAAGGAACCGAATAACTGATTGCCGGATTTGTGATGGCGGACCTGTATAAGACAAAGTAAATATTCTAAAACTAAAAAACATCACCTGAATTATTTTAACAAATGTAAATATATGAACTAAGGTAGTTCTTTAAAGTTAAAATAAAGGAGACAATATAAAAGGGACTAATATAAGTTGTGGTGAACAAATAAAGTGGTAATCAAATAATGGAGCTTGGGAATATAATAGCAAAATAAAGAACGTATTACACTTTAGCACCTGAGAATAGCATCTTGATTATTTTAACAATTGTGAATATATGAACTAAGGTAGTTATTGATAGCTAAATTAAAGGAGAAAATATATAAGGGACTAAATTAAGTAATGGTAAACAAAGTTAAATGGATAGATAGTCACTATGATATAATATTGATTTGGGAGTAAGATCTGACTTGTAATATATAATAAGTTGAGCAATTATTTGCACTATAAAAAGTAAAAAAAAAAAATGAGGTAGTTGGTACTAGCTAGCAAATGATAGTTTTGGAAACTGGCTATTTTAACATGGTAACACTGGTCACATCAACATGTTAACACTGGTTATATCAACATGGTAACACTGGTCACATCAACATGTTAACACTGGTTATATCAACATGGTAACACTGGTCACATCAACATGTTAACACTGGTTATATCAACATGGTAACACTGGTCACATCAACATGTTAACACTGGTTATATCAACATGGTAACACTGGTTATATCAACATGTTAACACTGGTCACATCAAGATGGTAACACTGGTTACATCAACTTGGTAAGACTGGTTATATCAACATGGTAAGACTGGTTATATCAACATGGTAACACTGGTCATATCAACATGGAAACACTGGTCATATCAACATGGCAACATTGGTCACATCAACATGGTAACACTGGCCACATCAACATGGTAACACTGGTTATATCAACATGGAAACACTGGTCACATCAACATGGTAACACTGGTTATATCAAAATGGTAACACTGGTTATATCAACATAGTAAGAATGGTTATATCAACATGGTAACACTGGTCACATCAAGATGGTTGTGGAAATTATTTAATTTCCGAAGCTATAGTGCCTCATAAGTGTTTAATGTGTTGATTTGGGTCAAAATGTATTTGTATTTTGAATGGAACCAACTGGGTTCCCGCTGCGCATGCGCAGATGTGCGGGTGTATAGGTTGAACTGGGGCATGGGAGGCGGGAGTGTTTTGAATGTAGTGAGGAGGCTGGGAAAGAATGGAACCAGGAAATTGGCATTCACGGCGGCCTAAGGATTAATATAGGCCTCATTTCATAATAGGAAGTGTCGTAACTGTTCCAGGTGGAGAGTGAGGGAACATGATTTACAGGACCACTGTAATAGAGTGGTAAAATGAGTGAATAAGGGTAGGACCGGGTGACTGGCGCGTCACCATGGACTGTGTCCCGGGGAAAATTACCCTTGGTTTAATCATCACTCATCGGTCTCAGATCTTAATGGAGTGATCTCTAATGTGTATAATAATTATGAGACATTAAATCGTCTTGTAAATTGCAATGTAATTACAGTGGACCCCCGGTTAACGATTTTAATCCGTGCAAGAGGGCTCATCGTTATGCGAAATAATCGTTATGCGAATCAATTTTCCCCATAAGAAATAATGGAAATAAAATTAATCCGTGCAAGACGCCCAAAAGTATGAAAAAAAATTTTTTTTACCACATGAAATGTTAATTTTAATACACACAAACTGAAAAAGGCATGCACAATTAAATGACACTTACTTTTATTGAAGATCTGGTGATGATTGATGGGATGGGAGGAGGGGAGAGAGTGTGTTAGTGTTTAGAAGGGGAATCCCCTTCCATTAGGACTTGAGGTAGTAAGTCCTTTTCTGGGGTTACTTCCCTTCTTCTTTTAATGCCACTAGGGCCAGCTTCAGAGTCACTGGACTTCTTTCGCACAAGATATCTGTCCATAGTGGCCTGTACCTCTCGTTCCTTTATGACTTGCCTAAAGTGTTTCACAACATTGTCAGTGTAATAATCACCAGCACGGCTTGCAATAGCTGTGTGAGGGTGATTTTCATCCATGAAGGTTTGCACTTCAAGCCACTTTGCACAGATTTCCTTAATCTTTGAAGTAGGCAACTTCTTCAATTTCTCTCTCCCCTCCTCCGAAGCAATTTCCTCAGGTGTGGCCTCTTGCTGTTGAAGTTGATCTAGCAGCTCATCAGTGGTTAGTTCTTCATTGTCCTCCTCCACCAACTCTTCCACATCCTCCCCACTAACCTCCAACCCCAAGGACTTTCCCAATGCCACAATGGATTCCTCAACTGGCACAGGATTCTCAGGGTTAGCCTCAAACCCTTCAAAATCCCTTTTGTCTACACATTCTGGCCACAGTTTCTTCCAAGCAGAGTTCAAGGTCTTCTTTGTCACTTCCTCCCAAGCCTTACCTATAAGGTTTACACAATTGAGGATATTAAAGTGATCTCTCCAAAACTCTCTTAGAGTCAGTTGAGTTTCTGAGGTCATTACAAAGCACCTTTCAAACAGAGCTTTTGTGTACAGTTTCTTGAAGTTGGAAATAACCTGCTGGTCCATGGGCTGCAGGAGAGGAGTGGTATTAGGAGGCAAAAACTTCACCTTAATGAAGCTCATGTCCCCATAAAGTCGCTCTGACACGTCTGTAGGATGACCAGGGGCATTGTCTAACACCAGGAGGCACTTAAGTTCTAATTTCTTTTCAGTTAGGTAATTTTTCACATTGGGGGCAAATGCATGGTGTAACCAGTTATAGAAAAATTCCCTAGTGACCCATGCCTTACTGTTTGCCCTCCACAGCACACACAAATTATCCTTGAGGACATTCTTTTGCCTGAACGCTCTGGGAGTTTCAGAGTGATACACTAATAAAGGCTTCACTTTGCAATCACCAGTAGCATTGGCACACATCAACAAAGTAAGCCTGTCTTTCATAGGCTTATGTCCTGGGAGTGCCTTTTCCTCCTGAGTAATGTAGGTCCTGCTTGGCATTTTCTTCCAGAACAGGCCTGTTTCATCACAATTAAACACTTGTTCAGGTTTCAGTCCTTCAGTTTCTATGTACTCCTTGAATTCCTGCACATATTTTTCAGCCGCTTTGTGGTCCGAACTGGCAGCCTCACCATGCCTTATCACACTATGGATGCCACTACGCTTCTTAAATCTCTCAAACCAACCTTTGCTGGCCTTAAATTCACTCACATCATCACTAGTTGCAGGCATTTTTTTAATTAAATCCTCATGCAACTTCCTAGCCTTTTCACATATGATCGCTTGAGAGACGCTATCTCCTGCTATCTGTTTTTCATTTATCCACACCAATAAGAGTCTCTCAACATCTTCCATCAATTGCGATCTTTGTTTCGAAAACACAGTTGAACCTTTGGCAAGAACAGCTTCCTTGATTGTCTTTCTGGTGCCCACAATAGTAGCGATGGTTGATTGGGGTTTCTTGTACAGCTTGACTAGGTCGGCTATACGCACTCCACTTTCATACTTATCAATTATCTCTTTCTTCATCTCTATAGTAATTCTTACCCTTTGAGGTGTAGGGTTGGCACTAGAAGCTTTCTTGGGGCCCATGGTCACTTATTTTCCAGAAACAGCACCGAAAATACTGTAATAATACGAAATATTCCGAGTGTATGCTTGGATGTTACCGCGGAGGCTGGCTGGTAAACAATGGGACGGAGCGGCACATGTGAGGCTGGCTGAGGGCACATTGGACGCGTCTCGGACGAAAATCGGTATGCGGGTTTTTAATCGGTATGCGGGGCAAAAATTTTGCGATAAAAGTAATCGTTATGCGGAAAAATCGCTATGCGATGCCATCGTTATGCGGGGGTCCACTGTAATGATAATAACGCTAAGTTAAGAGAATGCGTGAAGTGAAATAAGTCGCCTTGCTCCGAGTGAACACGCTAGACCACGTTGTTCCCGTCACGAGGAAAGTGAAGTTCATGGAATCACGACTTCTAAACTGGGACAAACCAACGGATACCTCGTCCTGCTGGAATAAGAACCGTGTCGGTGTAGCAGGATATCGAAAAGAGATGGTGAATGGAGGAAATAAGGAGCATCAATCACCCACAATTAAGTAACCTTTCTAGTTATAGCAGACTGATACTGGCCAGTTAGGTATGTTTTAATTGGATAGGTTATGGGTGATCCAGCCACATCAAGTGACCACCAGAGAATATTTGGTAAGTGGTGGGATTATGTACAAGTGTTTTTTCCTTGATGGGTATATCCATGTGTAACCTACCCCCCCCCCTTCATTCAGTTAAACTAATATAATCTATACAGTCCACAATTAATTAGTAGCGCCGTACTTGAGGGTGCTACCCAATTTATACTGGTCTCGGATAGATATGGATAAGATTGTGAGGGTCGAGGGGCCACCTGCAGTGACCAGAGGTGGTTAAGTTTTCTCACATGTCTACACGGGTGACTATGGTAAACAATATCGTTGTTGTCTTCCAAGGAGATTACTCATATGCATGTAATGTTGAGGTATGTACAAGTAATCACTCCTATAAAATTTTCCATATCTGCCCGCTGGTCCTTCCTGAACCGGATGCAATCAGTGAAAAATTAATTGAATTAATTACTTAATAATTAAGTGACTGATTGAAGAAAGTGGATATAGGGTACACAAATTTAATCGGTCGTATGGTGCATGATAATTAGCCCAATTAATTACTAGCACATGGGTGGCTACGATTTATACAAGTGCAAGAATTACTCACACAAAGTGTCTACTTAAGTCGTATAATTGGTGATTATTAATTCCCTAACCATGGCTGGGTCTGAGGAAGTTAGTGCGGCTAGCAAGTCCATGGATGCCAAAGCAAAGAAAGCGTCACTACAAGCTCGGAAGGGTCATGTTACTAAATCATACAACAAGTGTATGGAGTTAATGAGACAAGAAACGGTAAACCCTGATGAATTAAAGCTACACCTAGATGCCTTAGAAAGTAGATATGAGTCATATAAATTGTGGTATAAGGACTGTGAGAGCGATCTTCTGGTGAATTGTGCAGATGATGCTGAAAGGGAGCGGCTGCTGGATCAGTATTATGAAGTGGAGGACAACATTGTGTCCTGCAAAACTAAGGCTTTAGAGAAGGTAAAGGGTTGTTGGTCAACCTAGTAAGGAAAATCAGAGGTAAGTAAGTAAGTAAGTTTATTCAGGTATACACAAATACAGTTACATAGAATTATCATACATAGCAGCATGTGTGTAGAGAACCTAGGATAACCCAAAAAAGTCAGACAGAGTGACTTATTTCCATTGGGGTCCTTTTACCTTATTATTATAATATAAAGGTTATAATATTTTATTATTATTCTATAATGAAGATAACATCTTATTATCATACTAAAAAGACTATCTACTACACGAGGGTCATTAAGACTATCTACAATACGAGGGTCATTACTAGGAATAAGGTAAAATTTACACGTATGTTAGATAAAAAATAGAAAATCATTCCCCTCCCTTTCTGTAGATACATTCATCAGACACCTTTTGGCACTCTTCTTGAACTGGTTCATGCTATGACTGACTTTGACATGTGCGGGTAGTCTGTTCCATTCCTTTATTGCTGTACAATAAAAGGTGTTTGAAGCCTGGCCAATGACTGTGGGTACTACAAAGTTGTGCTCTCTCCCCCTAGTACTATGATTGCTTTGGTTCCCAACCTTGACAAAATTGACAGCAAGATATTCTGGACACTGTTTGTGAGCAATTTTATAAACATGATTTAGCTTCAGTTGTTTTACTCTGTCTTCAACATTCAGCATATCCAACTGCTGTAATTCATCCTGGCCTACATGTTCTCTTGGTCCCAGCCCCAGGATGAATCTTACGATTTTGTTCTGGGTGATTTGCAGTCTATCTTTCAGTTTTTTTGTCAAGGCAGAGTACCAAGAAGAGCAAGCATAATCCATATGGCATTGTATAAGGGCTAGACATAGGGTCCTGCGAGCCTCAGTAGGTAGACACTGTGCTTGTCTATACAGGAACTTCAGTCTGGCATTCGCTTTCTTTACTACACTGTTCTCTATCAATTCTCCTGACATGCATGGGTCAAAGGGGATTCCCAAATATTTTACTGATGAAACCAAAGTGATGGGCTCCCCATTACATTGAACATTAAAGTTATTTACCCTTCTCAGTTTATGTTTCGTGCCAAAGAGAATGGCTTCAGTTTTCCCTAGGTGTAATGATAGTTTGTTGTCTACTAACCATTTGCTGCAGGACTCCAGTTCCAGTGTTAAAACATTAGCAATATCTTGTGGGTCTTTACCTGACACTAACAGAGCACTGTCATCTGCATACAGTAGGAGTTTGCACTTGACACTGATAGGCATATCATTGACATAACATAAGAATAATAAGGGACCCAGAATACTACCTTGGGGAACTCCACATGTTATCGGCAGGGGTTCTGATTCTGTTTTGTTGATTTTGACTATTTGTCTCCTGTTGCTAAGGTAGGACTTAAACCAGTCTACAGAACCTATACCGATAGCTTTAAGTTTATTACATAATATATTGTGGTTGACAGTATCGAAGGCCTTTTGCAGGTCTAAGGTTACCATACCTATGAGGTTCCCCTTTGACATTTCAGTTCTCAGGTAATCCATCAGATTAATAAGGGAGGTGTCGGTTGAGTAGGATCTTCTAAAGCCCGATTGATAGCTATGGAGAATGTTGTTGTCATAAAGGTACTTAACTACTTGAGAATACACCGCCCTCTCTAGAATTTTAGATATTATACTGAGTATACTAACAGGCCTATAGTTGCTTACATCAGACCTACTATTTTTCTTGAAGATAGGAGTAACTCTGGCCTCCTTGAACCCCTCCGGTACGGTATTAGTGGTGATTGACAGATTTATTATGTGAGCAATAGGGATTGACAGTTCAGAAGCACCATCTTTTAGGAACTTAGACGGGATGTTATCAGGGCCTGTGCTCTTAGTTGGGTTTAACCTGCTTAGTTCTTTTTGAATAAAGTCATGAGATACACTTACTAGTTGACAACTGTTTGGGGTTACCCCTTTATTGGTATAGTATGTTTGAAACTTATCAGAGTCTGTGTTAAAGGTATTTGATGCAGCTGGTAGTTTACTTACTAGTGTTGATGCAACAGATGTGTAGTATGAATTAAAGCAATTTGCCACCTTAGATGTTTCATGGTATACCTCATTATCGATAGTGAGTACTATGTTAGACCTATCTACTGGCTTATGGCTATACCCCAAATGTTTTAGTTGTTGCCAGAGCTTTCTGGGGTTATGCTTATACTCTTCAATTTTTGAGCAGTAGTGCTTTGCCTTTGCTCCTTTTATAAGTCTCTGTACTCTGTTCCTCACCCTTTGGAATTCATTTAGTGCTGCAATATCCTGTCTGTTTGCTTTAAATCTTTTTAGCAGCTGGTCTCTGAATTTCATATTATCTAATATCTCAGTATTCATCCAGGGTTCAGTTCTTCGTTTAATCCTAACCTCTTTAACTGGTGCAATATTATCAAGGATGGTAGTGAACATCGTTTTGAATTTTTCCCAGGCATCGTTTACGTCCGTGCAACTTGTTATCTCTGTCCAGTCACAATTGTGTAGCCTATTTACCAGTGTTTCTTTACTGTAGTTTCTAGTTGACCTCATTTTTATTGTCCTGTGTAGGCCTATCCTATCCCTAGTGATTTTCCTGGTGCAGTAAATGATGAAATGATCACTAAGACCTGTGGTTATGATGCCTGACTGACTAATGTTCTCAGAGCGGTTACAAAGTATGTGGTCAATTAGGGTGGCTGAGAACTGTGTGATCCGGGTTGGAGTATTAATTAGTTGAGTGTAACTATTTAATCCTAGAATTTGCTTATACCTTTTGCATAGCCCGTCATTTTGCTGCTGAAAACAGATATTGAAGTCGTCCAGTATTATTGTCTCGCAATTGTTTTCAACTCCGGACAAGACTCTGGAAAAGTCTTCTAAGAACTGGTCCTGGGTAGGAGGGCAGTAACTAGTTCCTACTAAGATGGGTTTGGTCTTAGGAAGCAGCACTTCAAACCATAGAATCTCCAGTTTATTGTTATTTAAATCAGGTCTTGGGTTGTAAGCTAAGTCATTTCTAATGTAGGCACATACTCCACCACCCTTTCTGTTCCTATCTAAGCGTTTTATATTGTAACCATCTATTTTGACCTCGTCGTCAGTCACCGTATCATCCAACCAAGATTCAGAGATGGTTATAACTGCCGCCCTAATTTTGTTAGCTAGAATCCTAATCTCTGCCAATTTAGGAAGAAGTGATCTTGCATTGACATGAATAAAGTGAAGGCCTATTTTCATAAAACAATCATAATCATCAATATATGGCAATGGGTCATCTGTATTAAATTTAGGTAAATCAATGTCATCACTGCTAAAGGGTAACTGTGCCAAAGTGCATTTGTTACACACAAAATGAATTCTGGCACCGTTGTTATAATTATACATACATCCATCATGCACCCACCCCTTACACATTTTACATAAGGTGCCTTTTCTGTTTTTCATGCGTACTTTAGTACAGTGTATGCACCTGTTTGGTAGTGTTTGAGATAATAATGGCTGTATTGTCTCACATTGACCTATGTATGCATTACATATGGAGTTAAGGTTATCATTCCTAGCTACTAGACCGTCATTATCGCCGTCATTTATCTGTCTGTTTTGCCTCTGCACAATAGTTTGAGGTCCTGGATTAATTTGGATATCACCACTTAAGAGCGCTACAATAAGAGCTGTGTGCCACTGTTTTTGTTTGGGTATGTGGTGTTGCCATACCTTGCGGCGATAGTGACATTTACTTTTCTGGTAGGATGGCAACTGTTGGGCTTTTACTGTCCAGGGCGCTGTTACTCCATTCACCTTTTCCAACCCCCATGACTGATTTCTTTCTTCATGGAATTGAAGAAGAAATATAAATATAATTATGGCAGCCTGTACCCCCCTAATGCCTGCCATTTTCACTCTTCACTCTTTTACTCATATACAATAATATTTATTTCTCTTTTCCAGTCCCTAGTACACTTAGTATCTGCTTTAGCAATCACCACTGAATTACTAGTAAAATTTCCTCTTCAAGACCCTCTTCACTGCTCACTTTTCCCTTAACTTCACAAAACCCTTACAGTTAACCCCTTATTACACCCTCCCCTTCCCATCTCACTTCACAGTCTGGCTTCCTCAATTAACTTCTAACTCCTTTCCATTCTGGTAGATCAGAAAGGTTTAATCCATGGTTTTATCCTTCCAAATCCCCCTCAATTCCATTTATCGGGGGTGGTGTGGTGTTGTTGTCTCCTGACCTGTTCTGCTGACTCAGCCATTTTTAAAACACTGAGGGGAGTAACGCCACCTACAACCTGACTTTCCTTGAGTTTATAGATATATTTGGCATTTTCTGCTATGATTCTCTCACTGTACACTGGTCAGCTGAATATAGGTCAGCTACTAAAACATTAACCTTGACTGTTTAACTATTCACTTCTTTCTCACGACTGGCACTGAGGGATATCCGACCTATAACCTTGGAGTTTTGTACTGTTGATTTGACGATGTCTCCTGTGTTTCCCTCTCGGCCATGGGAAAACCTGGGTAGCCACAGCCACTCAAGAGGGAGAGGTTTTTTAGTGCCAGGAAGGAAAAAAAACTGGCAGGAAATGGCAGAAATCGTACACCAAATCCAGTCATTCCTGGAGTGGAACCACAGTCGATGGCCTCCACTCCAAACCAACAGATACAGATACTAATGCCGGAAAAAAAATCCCCCCCCAGTACCAACAATACCACCAGTCCGATAACATTCTTCTTTGCAAATATACAGGGTCTAAAGCCAGCAACAAACAACAAAATACCTTTCATCCGTGGACTGCTTGCAGAGGCAAAGGCAATGTTCGCGGCTTTCACCGAGACCCACATAAAGGATCACTTGGACAACGAAATATGGATCCCAGGTTACAACCTATACAGATGTGACAGAGTGAACAGGCAAAAGGGGGGGGTTGGCCTGTACATTGCAGAGTCACTTGTTTGCACAGAACTGCTAAATGCCTCAAATGATGTAGTGGAAGTTTTAGCAGTAAAGGTCGAGAACCAAAACCTAGTCATTGTGATAGTCTACAAGCCTCCGGATGCAACATCCCAGCAATTCCAGGAACAGCTGTTAAAAATTGACCACTGTCTGGAAAACCTTCCAGCTCCTGCACCCAACATCTTGCTCCTGGGGGATTTCAACTTAAGGCACCTAAAATGGAGGAATATAGCAAATAATATTGTTGCAGTAATAACACCAGGAGGCAGCTCTGATGAAAACTCACACTCACGCGAGCTTTTAAATCTCTGCACAAAATTCAATTTAAACCAGCAAATAATAGAGCCTACTAGACTGGAGAATACACTAGACCTCATCTTCACTAACAATGATGATCTGATAAGAAATATCACCATATCAAAAACAATATACTCAGATCACAACATAATTGAGGTTCAGTCATGTATGCGCGGAGCCCCAGACCGACATAAGGAGATTAGTCACGAGGGAGCATTCACCAAATTCAACTTCAATAACAAAAACATAAAGTGGGACCAAGTAAACCAAGTCCTAACCGATATAAGCTGGGAAGATATACTAAGCAACACAGACCCCAACTTATGCCTAGAACAGATTAACTCGGTAGCACTCGATGTATGCACAAGGCTTATTCCTCTAAGAAAAAGGAGGAGTAGATGTAAAACAGAGAGACAGGCGCTCCCTTTACAGGCGACGGAAAAGAATAACAGAGCGGCTAAAAGAGGTCAATATATCTGAAATGCGTAGGGAGACACTGGTCAGAGAAATAGCAAGCATCGAACTTAAGCTAAAAGAATCCTTTAGGAGTCAGGAATCGCGGGAAGAACTAAAAGCCATAAATGAAATCGAAAGAAACCCAAAGTATTTCTTCTCCTATGCCAAATCAAAATCGAGAACAACGTCCAGTATTGGGCCCCTACTTAAACAAGATGGGTCCTACACAGATGACAACAAGGAAATGAGTGAGCTACTCAAGTCCCAATATGACTCAGTTTTTAGCAAGCCGCTAACCAGACTGAGAGTCGAAGATCAAAATGAATTTTTTATGAGAGAGCCACAAAATTTGATTAACACAAGCCTATCCGATGTTATCCTGACGCCAAATGACTTCGAACAGGCGATAAATGACATGCCCATGCACTCTGCCCCAGGGCCAGACTCATGGAACTCTGTGTTCATCAAGAACTGGAAGAAGCCCCTATCACGAGCCTTTTCCATCCTATGGAGAGGGAGCATGGACACGGGGGTCGTCCCACAGTTACTAAAAACAACAGACATAGCCCCACTCCACAAAGGGGGCAGTAAAGCAACAGCAAAGAACTACAGACCAATAGCACTAACATCCCATATCATAAAAATCTTTGAAAGGGTCCTAAGAAGCAAGATCACCACGCATCTAGAAACCCATCAGTTACACAACCCAGGGCAACATGGGTTTAGAACAGGTCGCTCCTGTCTGTCTCAACTATTGGACCACTACGACAAGGTCCTAAATGCACTAGAAGACAAAAAGAATGCAGATGTAATATATACAGACTTTGCAAAAGCCTTCGACAAGTGTGACCATGGCGTAATAGCGCACAAAATGCGTGCTAAAGGAATAACAGGAAAAGTCGGTCGATGGATCTATAATTTCCTCACTAACAGAACACAGAGAGTAGTCGTCAACAGAGTAAAGTCCGAGGCAGCTACGGTGAAAAGCTCTGTTCCACAAGGCACAGTACTCGCTCCCATCTTGTTCCTCATCCTTATATCCGACATAGACAAGGATGTCAGCCACAGCACCGTGTCTTCCTTTGCAGATGACACCCGAATCTGCATGACAGTGTCTTCCATTGCAGACACTGCAAAGCTCCAGGCAGACATCAACCAAATCTTTCAGTGGGCTGCAGAAAACAATATGAAGTTCAACGATGAGAAATTTCAATTACTCAGATATGGTAAACATGAGGAAATTAAATCTTCATCAGAGTACAAAACAAATTCTGGCCACAAAATAGAGCGAAACACCAACGTCAAAGACCTGGGAGTGATCATGTCGGAGGATCTCACCTTCAAGGACCATAACATTGTATCAATCGCATCTGCTAGAAAAATGACAGGATGGATAATGAGAACCTTCAAAACTAGGGAGGCCAAGCCCATGATGACACTCTTCAGGTCACTTGTTCTATCTAGGCTGGAATATTGCTGCACACTAACAGCACCTTTCAAGGCAGGTGAAATTGCCGACCTAGAAAATGTACAGAGAACTTTCACGGCGCGCATAACGGAGAAAAAACACCTCAATTATTGGGAGCGCTTGAGGTTCCTAAACCTGTATTCCCTGGAACGCAGGAGGGAGAGATACATGATTATATACACCTGGAAAATCCTAGAGGGACTAGTACCGAACTTGCACACGAAAATCACCCACTACGAAAGCAAAAGACTTGGCAGACGATGCACCATCCCCCCAATGAAAAGCAGGGGTGTCACTAGCACGTTAAGAGACCATACAATAAGTGTCAGGGGCCCGAGACTGTTCAACTGCCTCCCAGCACACATAAGGGGGATTACCAACAGACCCCTGGCAGTCTTCAAGCTGGCACTGGACAAGCACCTAAAGTCAGTTCCGGATCAGCCGGGCTGTGGCTCGTATGTTGGTTTGCGTGCAGCCAGCAGCAACAGCCTGGTTGATCAGGCTCTGATCCACCAGGAGGCCTGGTCTCAGACCGGGCCGCGGGGGCGTTGACCCCCGGAACTCTCTCCAGGTAAACTCCAGGTAAACTGGTACAGGTGATATGATGGTGGTACAGATATGATGCTACTGTCAACAGATGAACGTCAGTAAAGATGAGAATTTCACTTCGCTAGTTGTACGTCTGGCAGTAGCGGCTGTTTGGATGCCGGTCAGCCATGCTTAAATGCTCAATTCTTTCCCTCGTTTGGCACTGAAGAAAAAAGTCCTACAGACCTGTCATTTCCTTGGAGATTTAGTTGATCAGGTTTTCTGCCATGTTGTCTTCCTGTTAAACACTGGTGCAGTTGATATGGAGGTCAGTTATTTCATTGTAGTGGAAAACATCTCATGTCTGGTTCACGTCTGGCAGCAGGTCTGGTACTTGAATGCCGGTCCCTCTTTTGTCATATTTAGTCCATTTCGTTGTCGTCACCATCAGTTTTTATGTCACTATAGGTTCCTTGCATGTTGTTGCAGCAGTACTTGCAAATTTGGCCATCACTGGAGTTCGGATAGGCCCAGGGGACGGCAAGATATAGGAGCAGCCTTGTTGCTGCTTGCTGCGGCTGCGTGCTGCGGCTGCCTCGTGAGACAGGAGAGAGAAAGACAACCCAGAGGAGAAAAGGAAAGAGGAAAGGGGAAGAGGAAGAAGAAAAAGAAAGAAATATACAATTCTTGTACTACTACTACTACCTCCACCTCTTCCTGCCTATATATAGCCGTCCTGCTCCACCTCTGTTAGTGTGACTTTGTCAATGGTCCAAGTCGGACCGAAACGCCGTCGTAAGCTTCTCTCTTTTATGTGCGGGTTATTTGTGTATCGTTCCAGTCACGGTATTGTGCCTTTTTGTTATTTACCACATAGCTATGTGTAAGGGTGGATCTAATCGTAATAATGGTAACAATAGTACTGATAGTGATAATAACCCGGACACAACAGTAGCCAACATAAAGATTGCAGCTAATGTCGGTAATGATGGCCTAGCTGAGGTAGCTTTACCTGTGTTAGATGTGGTGATTAATGATAAACGGCGTAAATCCAAAACTGTAACAGCATTACTGGATCAGGGATCACAACGTACATTCATAAAACGTAATTGCCTTAATGGGATGAAGGTACAAATGGGAGATCCTGCTATACTCAAGTTATCTGGCTTTCTCTCGAATAAGAAGGCCCAGTCATACGACACTGTTTATGTAACTGTCAAGCTGGGCAATGAGAGAAAACGTATTAATGCCGTAATTGTGGATAGGCTCCCAGAGAAAATATCTACAATAGGGCTTGGTAACGCTACTGAAAGGCTTTCAAGTAAGGTAAATTTGGCACCTTCTGGTGTAAATAATGATTCTGTGGGGCCAATAGATATTTTGATAGGTAGTGACCATTATGCCACCTTTGTAAAGGGTATGACAAAGAAATGCGGAGTCACCCTTCTAAGAACCACAGGAGGTCACATGATGTATGGCAGGCTTCCTCGTACTGATAATGAATGACTGGAGGAAGCCATAAATACAGTTACGGTGTGTCTTACTCATGAAATATCACCCCAGTATAAATATACTTCAATAGAGGATGAAGTTGAACCTGTGTATAAATTATGGGAATTGGACAGCATAGGGATCAATGTAAATGAAGAAAGTCCAGATGATTCCTTTACTCAAGAGCAATACCAGAAGGATGTTAAATTTGAATCTGGACAATACTGGGTGAGACTTCCGTGGAAGCTGAACCATCCAGACCTACCAACTAATTACCGGATGGCATATGGGCAATTAAAGGCTCAGCTCCACGAACTGAGCAAGACACCAGAACTGTTGACTGCTTATGATGATATAATTAATGAGCAGTTAAATAATAAATTCATAGAGGAGGTACCTCCTGAGCAAGCCCAGATTTATGGTCACTATTTGCCACATCACGGAGTGAAGAAGGATTCTAAGACCACTCCTCTGAGGATTGTGTTTAATTGTAGTGCCAGGAATAACAAAAATGTACCTAGTTTGAATGACTGTTTGATGACAGGTCCGTCGTTGACAGAAAAACTGGGAGACATATTATTAAACTTCAGGGTTAAGAATTATGCCTTTACGGCGGACATAAGTAAAGCTTTCCTGAGAGTGGGTCTGCAGGAGGCTGACCGGGATTGCACTAGGTTCTTATGGCCCGAGAATCCTAATGACCCAAATTTCCTGGGGGTGACGTCTACTGAAGAGGAACTAATGAGCATATATGAAAGGGGCTAATGAAATAATGCAAGGTGCAAATATGCCCCTGAGGGAATGGAACAGTAATTCGTCCAGTTTAAGGGCTCAAATAAATAAAGACAACCCTGGAGTTGAAGTGTCTAAATATAGTAATGTGCTGGGACTGACTTGGGACACAGAGAGAGACTTGTTATCGTTAAAGTCTAATAACTACAGTATGCCCAATAAATTAACCAAGAGTCTTACTTGTGGAAGTTTCAAAATGCTTCGATCCACTAGGCTTAGTGTCCCCACTTACCATAAGAGGAAAAATTGTTGATACAAGAAGCATGGAAGCTTAAGTGTGCTCGGGATGAAACCCTACCTGAGGAATTTGTTGAAAGGTGGGAAGAACTAATAGGTGAATATGTAAAATTACCAATGTTGGAGTTCCCATGTAATGTGGCCAGTCAAGATGGAGAAAATGTACTCCACATTTTTTGCGATGCTTCGAAATTAGCATATGGAGCAGTCGCTTACCTTCAATGTAATAGTGCCATTTCTCTTGTTATGTCTAAGGCTAAGGTGGCTCCAATCAAATCACGTACCTTACCTCAGTTGGAATTAATGGCCATTTATGTAGGTGTCAAATTAGCCAATTATATAAGAAATAAATTGCGAGAGATAAATATCAGCGACACCATAATTTGGTCTGATAACGAGGTATCCTTACAATGGATTCGTAATGGTAACAGTAAGATTGTGTATGTACAAAACAGAGTTGCTGAAATCAATCAAATGCAGGAGAAATATAACAGTTTGGGTCAGCATATGTTAACCTTTAATCACATTCCTGGTGACGAGAATCCGGCTGACTTCTTGTCTCGAGGCTTGACTTATGAAAAATTTGTGAGTGCTTTATCGTGGTTTAAAGGGCCAAGTTGGCTGGTGGACAAAATTAACTGGCCGGTGCAAAAGGCACATATTGCTCCTGTCGAAATTACGGTGAGCACCGCTCCAGTCAGTAGTCCCTCCTTAGCCATTGACATGAATAGGTATTCTTCCTTACCCAAGCTGATTAGCGTGACAAGGTTAGTGTTTAAATTTATAAGTAAGATGAATATCTCCTATAATTTTCCCCATCCCCTGAAATACTGGCTACAGAGGGTACAAGAAGAAACCTACAGGGATGAGATTAAATTAATGATGGATGGAAAAATTGTGAAAGGCTCAATAATAGAAAAGCTGGGGCTGTATTTAGAGGATGATGTAATTAGGTGCAGAGGCAGGTTACAAAATGCTGAATTGGGGGAATATGCTAAGCACCCTATCTTGCTGCCCAAAACTCATCACCTGACAACCTTGATTGTCTTTAATGCCCATAATAACGTGATGCACGGTGGGGTACAGGATACCTTAAACTGTATTCGGGAAACCTTCTGGATTCCACAAGGACGGCAAAGTGTAAAAAGGGTTATCAAGTCGTGTGTAATATGTCGCCGGGTGGATGCCAGAACCTACATGTACCCAGGTCCTCCACCATTGCCCAAGGAACGCGTGCAGTTGGTAAAACCATTTGATGTGACCGGAGTGGACTATAGTGGGCCAATCATTTTAACAGGTACTTCAGATGGTGTTCCCTTGAAGGTGTATGTATGTCTATTTACTTGTACAGCTACTAGGGCTGTTCATCTAGAAGTGGCTCAGGACTTGTCTGCAGAACAGTTCATACAGCTGTTCCAGAAATTTGCAGCTAGGAGATCCTGTCCAAGATTGATGATCTCAGATAATGCCACCAATTTTGTAGCGGGTGCTCAACACTTGATGGAATTAAATAAGAGTGATGATGTACAGTCTTTGTTGACCCAGCGAGGGTGTGTCTGGAAATTTATTACTCCCAGAGCCCCTTGGCAGGGAGGACTGTACGAAAGAATGATAGGTACAGTGAAAAGATGTCTTCGTAAGGTGCTACACAGGAAGAGAATTAATTTGGAGGAATTCCGTGCAGTGTTGGTGGAGGCAGAGAATCGGGTAAACAATCGCCCTCTGTCATACATGAGCGACACTCCTGACGCGGAGATCCTGACTCCCTCTCACCTAATATGCGGACGAAGGTTAGAAGCTGCACCTATCTATAGAGATAATCCCGAGGGAAGTGATGAGGATTACAATAACGTGACCGTGTTGAGTGATAAGTTCAAGATGTTAAATAAGGTAATTACTCATTGGTCCGATGTGTGGCATAAAGAATATCTTCTTACACTACGTGAACACTTTTATGGTGCGCCAGAGGCAGTAAACCGACAGAACATTCAACCAGGTGACATTGTGTTAATTGATACTGAACAACATCGAACATTGTGGCCTCTGGGCAAGGTAGTTACATTATACCCAGATGCACAAGGTGTTGTCAGAAACGTCAAAGTGTTGTGTCATGGACAGGAAAGTTTGCGTACCATAAATAAATTCCCTTAGAATTAAATGGTGTTCAATCCAGTGCAGATGGAAATCTAAGGGAAACTGACAGGAGTGATATTGAAGACACTGACCAAGTAATGCAAGAAGAAATTGTAGTAAGACCCACTAGGAAAACAGCAGCGCAATCTAGAGAGGGCTGGAATCGTCTCCTGGAGGAAGACGCAATTTAAGTCGTCTAACAACGACTTCCGCCCGGCCGCAGTGTGGAAATTATTTAATTTCCGAAGCTATAGTGCCTAATAAGTGTTTAATGTGTTGATTTGGGTCAAAATGTATTTGTATTTTGAATGGAACCAACTGGGTTCCCGCTGCGCCTGCGCAGATGTGAGGAAGTATAGGTCGAGCTGGGGCACGGGAGGCGGGAGTGTTTTGAATGTAGTGAGGAGGCTGGGAAAGCATGGAACCAGGAAATTGGCGTTCACGGCGGCCTAAGGATTAATATAGGCCTCATTTCATAATAGGAAGTGTCGTAACTGTTCCTGGTGGAGAGTGAGGGAACGTGATTTACGGGACCACCGTAATAGAGTGGTAAAATGAGTGAATAAGGGTAGGACCGGGTGACTGGCGCGTCACCATGGACTGTGTCCCGGGGAAAATTACCCTTGGTTTAATCATCACTCATCGGTCTCAGATCTTAATGGAGTGATCTCTAATGTGTATAATAATTATGAGACATTAAATCGTCTTGTAAATTGTAATGTAATCAGTGATAATAACACTAAGTTAAGAGAATCGTGAAGTGAAATAAGTCGCCTTCTCCAGAGTGAACACGTTTATCTCGTTGTTCCTGTCACGAGGATAGTGAAGTTTATGGAGTCACGACTTCTAAACTGGGACAAACCAACGGATACCTCGTCCTGCTGGAATAAGAACGGTGTAGCAGGATATGTAATCAAAAAGAAGGTGTAGCAGGACATCGAAATGAGATGGTGAATGGAGGAAATAAGGAGCATCAATCACCCACAGTTAAGTAACCCTTCTAGTTATAGCAGACTGATACTGGCCAGTTAGGTATGTTGTAATTGGATAGGTTATGGGTGATCCAGCTACATCAAGTGACCACCAGAGAATATCTGGTAAGTGGTGGGATTATGTACAAGTGTTTTTTCCTTGATGGATATATCCATGTGTAACCTACACCCCCCCCCCTTCATTCAGTTAAACTAATATAATCTATACAGTCCACAATTAATTAGTAGCGCCGTACTTGAGGGTGCTACCCAATCCATACTGGTCTCGGATAGATATGGATAAGATTGTGAGGGTCGAGGGAACCACCTGCAGTGACCAGAGGTGGTTAAGTTTTCTCACATGTCTACACGGGTGACTATGGTAAACAATATCGTTGTTGTCTCCCAATGAGATTACTCGTATGCATGTAATGTTGAGGTATGTACAAGTAATCACTCCTATAAAATTTTCCATAATGGTAACACCGGTTACATCTACATGGTAAGACTGGTTATATCAACATGGTAACACTGGTCATATCAACATGGTAACACTGGTCATATCAACATGGCAACATTGGTCACATCAACATGGGAACACTGGTCACATCAACATGGTAACACTGGCCACATCAACATGGTAACACTGGTTATATCAACATGGTAACACTTGTCACATCAAGATGATAACCCTGGTTACATCAACAAGGTAACACTGATTATATCAACATGGTAACACTGTTTACATCAACATGGTAACACTGGTCACATCAACATGGTAACAGTGGTCACATCAACATGGTAACACTGGTCACATCAACATGGTAACACTGGTCACATCATGGTAACACTGGTATGATAAATAGGTATGATAAAGCTCACGGTTCAGGGAGAGTGATCTTGTAGCGACCAGTGAAGAGGCGGGGCCAGGAGCTAGGACTCTACCCCTGCAACCTCAACTAGGTGAGTACTGGTGACATCAACATGGTAAAATCTGTCACGTCAACACGGTAACACTGGTGACATCAACATGGTAACAGTGGTCACATCAACATGGTAACATTGGTCATATCAACACAGTAAAACTGGTTACATCAACATGGTAACACTGGTCATATCAACATGGTAACACTGGTCACATCAACTTGGTAACATTGGTCACATCAACATGGTAACATTGGTGACATCATGGTAACAGTGGTCACATCAACATGGTAACAGTGGTCACATCAACATGGAAACTTTGGTTACATCAACATGGTAACATTGGTTACATCAACATAGTAATGCTACCCAGTAGCGGCCAGTGAAGAGGCAGGGCCAGGAGCTATGAATCGACCCCTGCAACCACAACTAGGTGAGTACTGATTACATGAACATGGTGAGTCATTGCATCACCATGGAGACTATGGAAAATTTTATAGGGTGCTTACCTGTATGTACCTCAACATTATATACATACCAGTAAACTCATTGGGAGACAACCATATTGTTTACCGTAGTCACCCCGTGTAGACATGTGAGAAAACTTAACCACCCCTGGTCGCGGCAAGTGGTTCCTTCGACCTCACAATCTTATCCATATCTATCCGAGACCAGTATGGATTGGATAGCACCCACAAGTACGGTGCTACTAATTAATTGTGGACTGTATAGATTATATTAGTGTAACTGAATGAAAGGGGAGGGGGGTAGGTTACACATGGATATATCCATCAAGGAAAACCACTTGTACATAATCTCTCCACTTACCAGATATTCTCTGGTGGTCACTTGATGTAGCTGGATCACTCATAACCTATCCAATTACAACATACCTAACTGGCCAGTATGTCTGCTATAACTAGAAGGGTTACTTAACTGTGGGTGATTGATACTCCTTATTTCCTCCATTCACCATCTCATTTCGATGTTCTGCTACACCGACACGGTTCTCATTCCAGCAGGACGAGGTACCCGTCGGTTTGTCCAGGTTTAGAAGTCGTGCTTCCATAAAGCTTCCCTATCCTCGGTACGAGAATCACACATTCACTCGGAGCAGGGCGATCTATTTCACATCCCGCATTCTCTTAACTCAATGTTATTATCACTGATTACATTACCATTCACAAGACGATTTAACCTCTCATAATTATTATACACATTAGAGGTCACTCCATTAAAATCTGAGGCCGATGAACGAGGATTAACACACGGGTATTTCCCCTGGACACACACCATGGCCGTGCACCAGTCACACCCCGTCAAACCATTATTCACTAATTTTACCACCCTTTTACGGTGGTCCCGTAAATCACGTTCCCTCACTCTTCACCAGGAACAGTTACGACACTTCCTATTATGAAATGAGGCCTACATTAATCCTTAGGCCGCCGTGAATGCCAATTTCGTGGTTCCATGCTTTCCCAGCCTCCTCACCACATTCAAAACACTCCCGCCTCCCCCATGGCCCGAGTCGCCCCCAAACCCCCACACATCCGCGCATGCGCAAAGGGAACTCTTGGTTCTACCCTATTGTCAGATACATTTTTGACTCACATCGACACATCAAACACCTACCAGGCGCCACAGCTTCGGAAAATCAAAAATTTTCCACAGAGACAGTCATCACATTACCATGGTCAGTCATCACATCACAGTGACAGGCATCACATCACCATAATGAGTCACGTCACCATGGTGAGTCGTCACCATGGTGAGTCATCACATAGTGAGTCATCACATCACCATGGTGATAGTCATAACATCATCATGATGAGTCATCACATCACCATGGTGACAGTCATAACATCACCATGGTGACAGTCATAACATCACCATGGTGACAGTCATAACATCGCCATGGTGACAGTTATCACATCACCATGGTGACAGTCATAACATCACCATGGTGACAGTTATCACATCACCATGGTGACAGTCATAACATCACCATGGTGACAGTCATAACATCACCATGGTGACAGTCATAACATCACCATGGTGGCAGTCATAACATCACCATGGTGACAGTCATAACATCACCATGGTGACAGTCATAACATCACCATGGTGACAGTCATAACATCACCATGGTGACAGTCATAACATCACCATGGTGACAGTCATAACATCACCATGGTGACAGTTATCACATCACCATGGTGACAGTTATCACATCACCATGGTGACAGTTATCACATCACCATGGTGACAGTTATCACATCACCATGGTGACAGTCATAACATCACCATGGTGACAGTTATCACATCACCATGGTGACAGTCATAACATCACCATGGTGACAGTCATAACATCACCATGGTGGCAGTCATAACATCACCATGGTGGCAGTCATAACATCACCATGGTGGCAGTCATAACATCACCATGGTGACAGTCATAACATCACCATGGTGACAGTCATAACATCACCATGGTGACAGTCATAACATCACCATGGTGACAGTCATAACATCACCATGGTGACAGTCATAACATCACCATGGTGACAGTCATAACATCACCATGGTGACAGTTATCACATCACCATGGTGACAGTTATCACATCACCATGGTGACAGTTATCACATCACCATGGTGACAGTCATAACATCACCATGGTGACAGTTATCACATCACCATGGTGAGTCATAACATCACCATGGTGACAGTCATAACATCACCATGGTGACAGTCATAACATCACCATGGTGACAGTCATAACATCACTATGGTGACAGTCATAACATCACCATGGTGACAGTCATAACATCACCATGGTGACAGTCATAACATCACCATGGTGACAGTCATAACATCACCATGGTGACAGTCATAACATCACCATGGTGACAGTCATAACATCACCATGGTGACAGTCATAACATCACCATGGTGACAGTCATAACATCACCATGGTGACAGTCATAACATCACCATGGTGACAGTCATAACATCACCATGGTGACAGTCATAACATCACCATGGTGACAGTCATAACATCACCATGGTGACAGTCATAACATCACCATGGTGACAGTCATAACATCACCATGGTGACAATCATAACATCACCATGGTGACAGTCTTGCATTTATATATGTTTGTGAGGGGCTCTTGATTTAGGGAATTGGATCTGTGCTCCAGTTCCCAGAATTAAGCCTGAATGCCTTCCACATCCCACCCCCCAGGCGCTGTATATTCCTCCGGGTTTAGCGCTTCCCCTTGATTATAATAATAATTGCATTTATCTACTATTATTTACCATGATACAGCACCTGGGGAACATGAAGTAACTAAGTTTGATCTGAGGTATGGGAAGGGTGTCTCCAGTTCCCTGGATCAAGAACCTTGGATCAGCAACATACCTTGCGTGTTGTGCCTGGTAGTGTGTTAACCTCACACTCGTCTCAACCACACGCATAAATACAACTTATTTTAGCATATTTATTGAATTTTCAGCCCCATTACTATTTTATTAAACCGTATTTTATTTAAAAGCTATTATATTAGTAAAAAATATCCATGAAAATAATTTCAGTGTCTATTTATATTTTAATATAAAGACGAAGCCGCTGTTATTTGACTTCTTTGAGACAAATATAAACACATCATTTATGTCAACTGATGTGTGATGAAATATTATTTTAATTTAGTATATTACTAGGTTAAATATTCGACCTTCATGACATCACTAGCTATAACTCATAAGTTATACATTATAAACAGTTTAAGAGTAGACTCGTTGAAGTTCCCAGGATGATGATGTCTTCCCAAACTGTATTTAATTATTGTTGGTGCAGGGGTCGAATCTCAGCTCCTGGCCCCACCTCTTCGCTGGCCCCTATTGGGTTCACTCTCAAGGCTCCGTGAGCCCTGTCATACCTGCTCTTAAAGCCATGTATGGATCCCTCTCTAGCACTTTATGGATTTGGTGACCCATGCCAGGAAAAAAAAGACCTAATGGTTTTAACTATGATCATAATTTTTAAAGGGGTGGACCGGTAATCCAGCGGAAGGCCTTGGTCAGATGACCAAAAGCTCCACCGGCGGGTCATCATCAAAGACCTGCATCAGGAAACACTTGTCCTGGTTCTTGACGAACCTTACCTAACCTGGTAGGCAACGCTCTTGCTTCACACGCTGAGCGTTCGTGGTTGGATCCCAGGCAAGGGTGGAAACATTGGGAGTGTTTTCTCACACCTGTTGTCCCGTTCATCTAGCAGGCAAGTAGGTGCCTGGGTGTTAGTCGACCGGTGTGGGTTGCATCCTGGGGGACAAGATTGAGGACCCCAATGGAAATAAGACAGTCATCGTTGACGCACTGCCTTTCTTGGGTTATCCTGGGGTGGCTAACCCTCCAGGGTTAAAAATCCGAACAAAATCTTATCGTAGGACATTCTACTTCTTTATCACTCAGACTGAAGAAGTATTTCCTAACATTCCTGTAACTCATCTGTTTTTAACTTCCAGCTGTGCCCTTGTGTACCTGAGACCTGCCTTTTAAACAGACTTGCCCTGTTCACCCTATCTATTTCTCTCAATGTTTTGTACATCATAATCTTGTCACCCCCAATCCTTCTGTTCTCTAGTGTCGTCACATTTAGCCCAATTTCATAAACACTGGATTCCATGCTGAGGGACTGATTACCTCATCTTCCACTGTCTCCTCGTAGCCTTAGTTTTTGTTTATTATGCACCCCATACCCATCCTGTGGGTGGTAGTCAAAAGATTACAGAGGTACATAATGGGTCCAGGGACTGGACCCCAAAGTTTTGATAGCTGAACAAGTTACAAAGCTAATGAACTCCAGGTAGATCTGGTCACAATCATGACAAAGTACAAAGGTATTTACAGATTACAGAGGTACATAACGGATCCAGGGACTGGGACCCCAAAGTTTTGATAGCTTAACTAAGTATTTATTTATTTATTTATTTATTTATTACAATTTGAGCACACATACAGAAGTACAAACAAAAATACAGATAAGAGCAGCATGCCAAAGCCACTTATACTATGCAAAGCATTACGGGCTGGCTTAAAATTAACTTAAGATTAACTAAGCAATGATGAAATCAGTGATAAAACATTAATGTAAACAGATTACTATAAAGCACAAGTGAGTATTACAAAGACAGGTCATATGGTTGCATGCATTGTTGTACATTCAGTCGTATGGAGAATTCTGTTAGGTAGTTTATTTAAAAAAATAGTAAAGTTAGATTGGGTTTTAGGTTTAACATTTATGTGATATAATTGTGAGAAACATTTAAGATATACAATTTATAAGGTTGAGTTATTCAGTATTTATTTGGTTTTGGGTGAGTAAGTGATCTTTGAGAAGAGACTTGAATTTATAAACAGGTAGTGTTTCTTTTATATTTACAGGTAATGAATTCCAGATTTTAGGGCCTTTTATGTGCATTGAGTTTTTGCATAGTGTGAGATGGACACGAGGAACATCAAAGAGTGATCTGTGGCCCGGTGGCCTGGTGGCTAAAGCTCCCGCTTCACACACGGAGGGCCCGGGTTCGATTCCCGGCGGGTGGAAACATTTCGACACGTTTCCTTACACCTGTTGTCCTGTTCACCTAGCAGCAAATAGGTACTTGGGTATTAGTCGACTGGTGTGGGTCGCATCCTGGGGGGACAAGATTAAGGACCCCAATGGAAATAAGTTAGACAGTCCTCGATGACGCACTGACTTTCTTGGGTTATCCTGGGTGGCTAACCCTCCGGGGTTAAAAATCCGAACGAAATCTTATCTTATCTTATCTTGTGTTATGGTCATGTGTTCTGTTGAGGTTGGCAAGGAGATGTTTGAGGGGAGGGTTAATATCAGAGTTAAGTGTTCTATGTATGTAATAGGTGCAGTAATAAGTATGGATGTTTTGTATGGTGAGTAGGTTTAGTGTATTGAATATTGGTGGAGTGTGCTGCCTGTAGTGAGAATTTGTTATCATTCTAACTGCAGCCTTTTGTTGGGTAATTAGTGGTCTGAGATGGTTAATTGTTGTTGAGCCCCATGCACAAATTCCATAGGTGAGATAGGGGTAAATAAGTGAGTGATATAGGGCCAGGAGGGCTGACTGTGGAGCATAGTACCGTATCTTCGATAGTATGCCTACAGTCTTGGAAATTTTTTTAGAAATTTGTTGTATATGTGTATGAAATTTGAGTCTATTATCAAGGTGGATTCCTAAGAATTTTCCCTCTGTTAGCTTTGTGATAGGTGATCCGTTTATCATTATGTTAAGAGGGACATCTGTAGCTCTGTTACCAAACTGAATGAAGTAGGTTTTGTCAATGTTTAGTGTAAGTTTGTTAGTCCTCATCCAGGTAGATATTTTCTGTAATTCGGTATTTACAGTATTGGCTAGCGTGACTGGGCTCAGGTGGGAGAAGACGTATGTAGTGTCATCTGCAAATAGTGTGGGTTTGAGTAATTGTGAAGCATTTGGTAGGTCATTTATGTATAGGAGAAAGAGAAGAGGGCCAAGGACACTTCCCTGTGGGACACCAACTGTAATTGGTTGAGCGGAAGAGCTTGCCCCATTTGCATACACATATTGGCTTCTGTTGCTGAGGTATGACTTGAGGTAGTTGAGGGAGTGCCCTCTTATACCATAGTGTGACAATTTTACGTGTAGCAAGTCATGGTCAACTGTATCAAAAGCTTTACGTAAGTCAATGAAGATCCCCAGTGGGACTTCTTTTTTCTCTATTGCAGTGTATATATGTTCTAGCATGTGTATAATAGCATCATTAGTATTTTTATTAGGCCTGAATCCAAATTGGCAGGGGTTGAGTATGTTTTGGGAGATAAGGTAGGAGTAGATTCGTTTATGAATTAATTTTTCGAAGATTTTTGAGAGAGGGTGTAAGTTAGATATTGGCCTATAGTTATTCAACTCTGTTTGGTCTCCTCCTTTGTGGATCGGGGTGACCCTTGCTATTTTGAGTACTGTAGGGAAGGTGGAGGATTCGATGGATTTGTTAAAGAGTGTTGCAATGATTGGTGATAGCACTTGTGACACTTTTTTGTATATAAAGGGTGGTAAGGTATTTAAATCTCCTGCCTTGTTTTTTAGTGCGTTGATAATAAGGGAGACTTCGTATGGGTTAGTCGGAGCTAGGAACAGTGTGTTCGGGTAGTTGCCAAAGTACAAAATACAAAGGTACAAAGGTACAAAGTACAAAGGTAATGAATTCACAAGTACAATCATGAGCGAATTATAGAGTTTTTTTAGTTTAATATGTTTATTATGCACCCCATACCCATCCTGTGGGCGGTAGTCAAAAGATTACAGAGATACATAATTGGTCCAGGGACTGGACTCCAAAGTTTTGATAGCTGAGCAAGTTACAGAGGTAATGAACTCACAATTTACAAAGGTAATGAACTCACAATTTACAAAGGTAATGAACTCCAGGTAGGTCTGGTCACAATCATGACAAGTTACAAAGGTATTTACAGATTACAGAGGTACGTAATGGGTCCAGGGACTGGGCCCCCAAAGTTTTGATAGCTGAACTAGGTACAAAGGTAATGAGCTCACAAGTTACAAAGGTAATGAATTCTGTAAGAATGGTTACTTACGTTTATACATGACTACAATCATGAACAAATTATAGAGTAATGAGCAATTCACACTACCACACCCGGTCACAACTGTAATGAGTTATTGGTGCAAATAATAATTGTTGAGTCACACACACCACACACACACACACACAGACACACACACACACACACACAGACACACACACACACACACACACACACACACACACACACACACACACACACACACACACTTTAGTTTAATATCTGTATAATGCACCCCATACCCATCCTGTGGGCGGTAGTCAAAATATTACAAAGGTACATAATGGGTCCAGTGACTGGACCCCAAAGTTATGATAGCTGAACTAGTTACAAAGGTAATGAACTCCAGGTAGATCTGGTCACAATCATGGCAAGTTACAGAGGTAATGAATCAGCCTCACTCCTATACATGGTTACAGTCATGAGCAAATTACAAAGTAATGAGCCACTGATACGTCCACACCTGGTCACAATTGT
>NW_027195831.1:60000-130765 GCF_038502225.1 Cherax quadricarinatus
AGCCTAGATACCTGTATCTGCTTACATATTCTGCCGAGGAGGACGCCTGTTGAGTATCTTTGTTTTATCCCCTGAGATTATTAACCCCAGGTCCTGACACGAGGCTAGTACATGATTAAGAATGTTTTGGGTGTTGGAGAATCCGGTAGTGTGAATCATTATGTCATCAGCAAAACTAACCATATAATGATGGGGCTGGCTAGGCATGGCATTAAGTAAGGCATTAATCAAAATGTTGAAAAGGGTGGGACTAAGCACACCTCCCTGTGGGGTTCCTAATTCAAAATCTTTAGTTACACTTCTATGTCCCTGGAACAACACAGACGACTTTCTGTTGGACAGGTAACCTTTAATCCAGCGGAGAAGCCATCCTCCAACATCCATTCTGGCAAGTTCACTAATGATTACATGTCTGTTGGCTACATCAAAAGCGGATTTAAGGTCAAGGAACGTAGTGTATGAGCTGTCAGTGTGCAGAGTGAGAAAGGTGGTAATGCAATGATGCACACTCCTTCCATGCATGAAGTCATGCAACCGGGGTGACAAGAATTCCTTAATTCTGTGCATAAGACGATTAAGAATCATCCTTTATAGAGTAATGAGCAATTCACACGTCCACACCCAGTCACAACTGTAATGAGTTATTGGTGCAAATATTAACTGAGTCACACACACACACACACACACACACACACACACACACACGGAACAAGAGTATAAATGCCAACCAGCACGGATTCATGGATGGCAAATCCTGTGTCACAAACCTTCTGGAGTTTTATGATAAAATAACAGAAGTAAGACACGAGAGAGAGGGGTGGGTTGATTGCATCTTCTTGGACTGCAAGAAGGCCTTTGACACAGTTCCTCACAAGAGATTAGTGCAGAAGCTAGAGCATCAGGCGCATATAACAGGAAGGGCACTGCAATGGATCAGAGAATACCTGACAGGGAGACAGCAACGAGTCATGGTACGTAATGATGTATCACAGTGGGCACCTGTGACGAGCGGGGTCCCACAGGGGTCGGTCCTAAGACCAGTGCTATTTTTGGTATATGTGAACGACATGATGGAAGGGTTAGACTCAGAAGTGTCCCTATTCGCAGATGATGTGAAGTTGATGAGAAGAATTAAATCGGATGAAGATGAGGCAGGACTGCAAAGAGACCTGGACAGGCTGGACATGTGGTCCAGTAACTGGCTTCTCGAATTCAATCTTGCCAAACGCTAAGTCATGAAGATTGGGGAGGGGCAAAGAAGACCGCAGACAGAGTATAGGCTAGGTGGACAAACACTACAGACCTCACTTAGGGAGAAAGACCTCGGGGTGACCATAACACCGAGCACGTCACCGGAGGCACACATCAACCAAATAACTGCTGCAGCTTATGGGCGCCTGGCAAACCTGAGAATAACGTTCCGATACCTTAATAAGGAATCGTTCAAGACACTGTACACTGTGTATGTTAGGCCCATACTGGAGTATTCAGCACCAGTCTGGAACCCACACCTGGTCAAGCACGTCAAGAAGTTAGAGAAAGTACAAAGGTTTGCAACAAGGCTAGTCCCAGAGCTCAGAGGAATGTCGTACGAAGAAAGGTTGAGGGAAATCAGAGTGATGACACTGGAGGACAAGGGTCAGGGGAGACATGATAACGACATACAAGATACTGCAGGGAATAGACAAGGTGGACAGAGATAGGATGTTCCAGAGAGGGGACACAGGAACAAGGGGTCACAACTTGAAGCTGAAGACTCAGACGAGTCAAAGGGACGTTAGGAAGTATTTCTACAGTCATAGAGTCGTCAGGAAGTGGAATAGCCTGGCAAGTGAAGTAGTGGAGGCAGGAACCATACATAGTTTTAAGAAGAGGTATGATAAAGCTCAGGAAGCAGAGAGAGGACCTAGTAGCGATCAGTGAAGAGGCGGGGCCAGGAGCTGAGTCTCGACCCCTGCAACAACAATTAGGTGAGTACACACACACACACATAAACACACACATACACAAACACATACACACATACACATACACAAATACACACATACACACATACACACACACACACACACACACACACACACACACACACACACACACATACATACATACATACATACATACATACATACATACATACATACATGTTAGAGACACTACCAGAGAGAGAGGAGAGGATGAACCAGCAAGACTGGATCTTGTATTCACCTTGAGTAGTTCGGATATCGAGGATATCATGTGTGAAAGGCCCCTGGGAGCTAGTGATCATGTGGTTCTGTGATTCGACTACGTAGTTGAGCTTCAAGTGGAGAGAGTAGCAGGAATTGGGTGGGAAAAACCAAACTACAAATGGGGGAACTACTCAGGCATGAGGAACTTCCTTCAAGACATTCAGCGGGAGAGGGAACTGACAGGAAAACCAGTACAAGAAATAATGGACTATGTGGCAACAAAATGCAAGGAGGCGGAGGAGAGGTTTGTTCCCAATGGAAACAGAAATAATGGGAAGAACAGAATGAGTCCTTGGTTCACCCAAAGGTGTAGGGAGGCAAAAACTAGGTGTACTAGAGAATGGAAAAGGTACAGAAGACAGAGAGCTCAGGAAAATAAAGCGATTAGCCAAAGAGCCAGAAACGAATATGCACAGATAAGAAGGGAGGCTCAGCGACAATATGAAAACGACATAGCATCGAAAGTCAAGACTGACCCGAAGCTGTTGTACAGCCACATCAGAAGGAAAACAACAGTCAAGGACCAGGTAATCAGACTGAGGAAGGGTGATGGGGAATTCACAAGAAACGACCGAGAGGTATGTCAGGAGCTCAACACGAGATTTAAAGAAGTATTTACAGTGGAAACCAGTAGGACTCCAGGAAATCAGAACAGGGGGGCACACCAGCAAGTGCTGGATGAGGTACATCTAACCAAGGAGGAGGCGAAGAAGCTGCTATGCGAACTTAACACCTCAAAGGCGGTGGGACCAGACAACATCTCTCCGTGGGTCCTTAAAGAGGGAGCAGAGATATTGTGTGTGCCATTAACAAAGATCTTCAACACATCATTTGAAACTGGGCAACTTCCTGAGGTATGGAAGATGGCAAATGTAGTCCCAATTTTTAAAAAGGGAGACAGACATGAGGCACTAAACTACAGACCTGTATCACTAACATGTATAGAATGCAAGGTCATGGAGAAGATCATCAGGAGGAGAGTGGTGGAGCACCTGGAAAGAAACAAGTGTATAATTGACAACCAGCACGGTTTCAGGGAAGGAAAATCCTGTGTCACAAACCTACAAGAGTTTTATGACAAAGTGACAGAAGTAAGACAAGAGAGAGAGGGGTGGATTGACTGCATTCTTTTGGACCGCAAGAAGGCCTTCGACACAGCTCCTCATAAGAGGTTACTGCAAAAGCTAGAGGATCAGGCACACATAACAGGAAAGGCACTGCAATGGATCAGGGAATACCTGACAAGGAGGCACCAACGCGTCGTGGTACATGACGAGGTGCCAGAGTGGGCGCCTGTGACAAGCGGGGTTCCACAGGGGTCAGTCCTAGGACCTGTGCTGTTCTTGGTATATGTGAACGACATAATGGAAGGGATAGACTCAGAAGTGTCCTTGTTTGCAGATGATGTGAAGATAATGAGAATAATCAAATCGGATGAGGATCAGGCAGGACTACAAAGAGACCTGGACAGGCTACAAGCCTGGTCCAGCAACTGGCTCCTTGAATTTAACCCTGCCAAATGCAAGGTCATGAAGATTGGGGAAGGGCAAAGAAGACCGCAGACACAATATAGTTTAGATGGCCAAAGACTGCAAACCTCACTCAAGGAAAAAGATATGGGGGTGAGTATAACACCGAGTATATCTCCTGAGGCGCACATCAATCAGATAACTGCTGCAGCATACGGGCGCCTGGCAAACCTACGGATAGCGTTCCGATACCTCAGTAAGGATTCGTTCAAGACTCTGTATACCATTTACGTCAGGCCCATACTGGAGTATGCAGCACCAGTTTGGAATCCACACCTGGTCAAGCACATCAAGAAATTAGAGAAAGTGCAAAGGTTTGCAACAAGACTAGTCCCAGAGCTACAGGGATTGTCCTACGAAGAAAGGTTGAGGGAAATCGGCCTGACGACACTGGAGGACAGGAGGGTCAGGGGAGACATGATAATGACATATAAAATACTGCACAGAATAGACAAGGTGGACAAAGATGGGATGTTCCAGAGAAGGGACACAGACACAAGAGGCCACAATTGGAAGTTGAAGACTCAGATGAATCAAAGGGATGTTAGGAAGTATTTCTTCAGTCATAGAGTAGTCAGGCCTTGGAATAGCCTAGAAAGTGACGTAGTGGAGGCGGGAACCATACATAGTTTTAAGGCGAGGTATGATAAAGCTCATGGGGCAGGGAGAGAGAGGACCTAGTAGCAATCAGCGAAGAGGCGGGCCAGGAGCTATGACTCGACCCCTGCAACCACAAATAGGTGAGTACACACACACACACACACACACACACACACACACACACACACACATTAAAGAGGGAGAGATACTGTGTGTGCCATTAACAAAGATCTTCAACACATCAATTGAAACTGGGCAACTCCCTGAGGTATGGAGGATGGCAAATGTAGTCCCAATTTTTAAAAATGGAGACAGATATGAGGCACTAAACTACAGACCTGTATCACTAACGTGTATAGTATGCAAAGTCATGGAGAAGATCATCAGGAGGAGAGTGGTGGAGCACCTGGAAAGAAACAGGTGTATAATTGACAACCAGCATGGTTTCAGGGAAGGAAAATCCTGTGTCACAAACCTACTGGAGTTTTATGACAAGGTGACAGAAGTAAGACAAGAGAGAGAGGGGTGGATCGACTGCATTTTCTTGAACTGCAAGAAGGCCTTCGACACAGTTCTTCACAAGAGGTTACTGCAAAAGCTAGAGGATCAGGCACACATAACAGGAAAGGCACTGCAATGGATCAGAGAATACCTGACAGGGAGGCAATAACGAGTCATGGTACGTGACGAGGTGTCAGAGTGGGTGCCTGTGACAAGCGGGGTTCCACAGGGGTCAGTCCTAGGACCTGTGCTGTTCTTGGTATATGTGAATGACATAACGGAAGGGATAGACTCAGAAGTGTCCTTGTTTGCAGATGATGTGAAGTTAATGAGAAGAATCAAATCGGATGAGGATCAGGCAGGACTACAAAGAGACCTGGACAGGCTACAAGCCTGGTCCAGCAATTGGCTCCTTGAGTTTAACCCTGCCAAATGCAAAGTCATGAAGATTGGGGAAGGGCAAAGAAGACCGCAGACACAATATAGTTTAGATGGCCAAAGACTGCAAACCTCACTCAAGGAAAAAGATCTGGGGGTGAGTATAACGCCGAGCATATCTCCTGAGGCGCACATCAATCAGATAACTGCTGCAGCATATGGGCACCTGGCAAACCTACGGATAGCGTTCAAGACTCTGTATACCATTTACGTCAGGCCCATACTGGAGTATGCAGCACCAGTTTGGAATCCACACCTAGTCAAGCACGTCAAGAAATTAGAGAAAGTGCAAAGGTTTGCAACAAGACTAGTCCCAGAGCTACGGGGATTGTCCTATGAAGAAAGGTTGAGGGAAATCGGCCTGATGACACTGGAGGACAGCAGGGTCAGGGGAGACATGATAATGACATATAAAATACTGAGCAGAATAGACAAGGTGGACAAAGACTGGATGTCCCAGAGAAGGGACACAGACACAAGAAGTCACAATTGGAAGTTGAAGACTCAGATGAATCAAAGGGATGTTAGGAAGCATTTCTTCAGTCATAGAGTAGTCAGGCCGTGGAATAGCCTAGAAAGTGACGTAGTTGAGGCGGGAACCATACATAGTTTAAGGCGAGGTATGATAAAGCTCATGGGGCAGGGAGAGAGAGGACCTAGTAGCAATCAGCGAAGAGGCGGGGCCAGGAGCTATGACTCGACCCCTGCAACCACAAATAGGTGAGTACACACACACACACACACACACACACACACACACACATACACACATACACACACACATACACACACACACACACACACACACACACACACACACACACACACACACACACACACACACACACACACACACACACACACACACACACAAACCTCAGAACAGCATTCCGACATCTTAATAAGGAATTGTTCAGGACCCTGTACACTGTGTACGTTAGGCCCACATTGGAGTATGCGGCACCAGTTTGGAAACCACACCTAGCCAAGCACGTAAAGAAACTAGAGAAAGTGCAAAGGTTTGCAACAAGACTAGTCCCACAGCTAAGAGGTATGTCCTACGAGGAGAGGTTAAGGGAAATCAACCTGACGACACTGGAGGACAGGAGAGATAGGGGGGACATGATAACGACTTACAAAATACTGAGAAGAATTGACAAGGTGGACAAAGACAGGATGTTCCAGAGATGGGACACAGTTGGAAGTTAGGAAGTATTTCTTCAGCAACAGAGTTGTGGAAAATAATATTTCCCGGAAAAATAAAATGTATGTATTTTTAAAAGAAGAGAATGGAGCTGACAGGGAGGCTCTGTGCCTGCGCTGGGAGTGGCCATTGTTGTTTGAATTGGACAAGAAACGTTAGTGAATAATTGGAAGAATTTTCGTGCTCTAGAGGTTATATTGGGTTTAAAACCTCTTGTGGAAAATTGCATTTATCTGAATGTAACTTATTATGTACATAACAGTAAATGATAACAAAGATAATTATTATTTATCAGAGTTACATAGACAAGTAGGAATTTGGGACACCTAGGTCACAAAAAATGTCCCCCTTTGATACCTACTACTGTCATATCCACAAGTTGCTCTAGACCTATTAATTACAATTGAAATGTACATACACCAGGAATTGTGGTAAATATATAAATTTGTGTACTGTATATTAAATTAATAAATGATTATATATATACACATATACATAACAGAAGGAGAATATCTTAAAATCACTCACCAATTTAACTGGAGATCAAGGTGTATCATACTCAGAAAACCTCACTAACTAAATTTATGAAAATACTGGCCGGAATTATAACACAAATCTAGATAGCTTATCTGAGGTTCCTGGAGTTGTCTTGACCAGTCGTCTGATATCTCAAATTATGCAGGAATGCACATCCAACAATTTTGGCTCCTATTTGAGAGGTGTCAGCCCAATTTTAACCTCTAGAGCACAAAAATTCTTCCCAATATTCACTAACGTTTGTCTCCAATTCAAATAAAAATGACGAGTCCCCTCTGCACAGGCACAGGCTTCCCATTTTTTATAACAATTTTTATTAATAAAATATATTTTATTAATTTACATACCAATACACTATTTTCGGAAAATATACTATATATTTTCCACACTGCGGCTGGGAGGAGTTCGTTGCTAAACGACTCAAATTACTCCTTCCTTTAGGAGTTAGCACACCTAGGTCAAAGTTACACAGAGGCTAGGCCAAGCTGACTATACACAGAAGTTGTTATTTGCAGTAATTTACAGGCAGGCCAGGTAGGCTAGAGATGCTTGTGAATTTAATTATTTACAGTGATTACAAGTAATCCAGAGTAGGAGACTTGTGTGTTGATTACTTACAGTGGATTTGCAAGGTAGCCACAGTTAGGCTAGGCTTGTGCAAATTTTTACAAAAGTTATAGTAGCTAGGACAGATTTAACCTAGTTATTATTTACAGGGAGTTGAGACTCTGCTTCAAGTGTTGTGGGGAACACTTTGCGAGAGAATGTGGCACCCAGCTCAGTGAGTGTCGAGTCTGTTGCAGAGGTAAGCACCATACTGCGCTATGTCCCAATAATTTAAGGGAACCCCAAGCTAGTAGGGATATCTCTCAGGTAGAGATAGAAAGTGAGTCTCAGCCTGAAATGGTAGCCAGCATGATTAGTGGGAGTGAAGTCTCTAATCCGAGTGAGAATCACAGAGGTGCTGCCCTACCTACAGTCATGACAAAGGTTGTGAATGGGCACAGGTCCGAAGCAACCCGATTATTCTTTGACCCAGGAGCACAAGTATCCTTGATAACAAAGAAGTTGGTGGCTAAATTAAATTTGAAGGCCACGAAGAAAGTATGATGTTGGGAGGGGCTGTAAGTCAGGTCCCACCCAAATCTTATGATGTGGTGGATGTCACAGTCAAATTAGGTGGACATCGCAGAGACATTACAGCTTTGGTGGTAGAGACATTACCCAGGGCAATTACAGCGAGAGGTCTTGCTGCAGCAGCTAAGCGATTGAAAGACCTTGACGTGAAGCTAGCAGTCCAGGGAATTACCACTGACACAGTCAGAAATGTAGGTATCTTGGTGGGAGCCAATCGTATAGATGACTTCCTGTCTACACGACGGACGTTTAAGGAAGGAATTGGTTTATACAGATCCCCAGTAGGATACATCATAAGCGGCAGGATTCCACCTGAATTCCCTGCCACGCCAGATAGAGGAGAAGCTGTCCCCATGATAGCTGGGGGAGTAGTGATAATGAGTACCAGTATACACGATGAACCGCCAGGGAAGCTGAACCAGGTAGGTAGTGACGAACACTCGGCCACCTTGGGAAAACACTTTTACAGGGTACGTAAAGAGGGAGATAGATTACCTTTAAATCCAGGGAACCTCGTAACAGTGGGAGGAAAGGCTACCAGGGCATGTGGGCCACTGGGTGGGAAAGTACGGAGCCGCTCAGTCAAGGCTAGACATGCGAAAGATGTTAAAGTTAAGGGAAAGGGTGCTAAGACCACCGGAACCAACAAGTTTACACCCCCAGAGGTCCACACAGGGGAAACTGGACAGTTGAAGTTAGACCGGAGTCTGCTCGACGAGAGTGGCCAGACGGCACTCGTGTCCAGGGTCCGCCATGGGGGCTTGCGGAAGGTGAACTTGATTTAGACTTAGCACCTACCTTTGCCGGCGGGAGAATGTGGAAATTTATTTGGTCCCAAAAATTCCACAGGACAGATCCAGCATGGCTGTATGGGATGGCTGAGCTGGATGGCCCTTATACCCCACCCAAACAGGGAAGCATTCTCTTGTCGGCGATGGATTCTTGGTAGGCATGTAATTAATTTATAGATTTACTCTTCAGGGAAGGAGTAGTTAGTTTTACTGGTAGTACACTAATATTAGGTTTACTAAGACATCTGTAGATAATGATAAAGTAGACCTAAGACCTTAACATAGGTAGTAATAGGCCGATAATGTAGGCAAACACTAGGATAAGTTAGCTAGGGAGAACTGGCAGCCCTAGTTTGAACGAAGAGACGAGGGTCTGGAAGGGAGACCAGCTCGTTCTTCTTAAGACAGACACCAACTGGACAAGACGTGCCGTGATCAGCAGACGGCGCCCCCATGTGTCTTCACATTTGAGACCTGGGGAAATCTGGTAGAGGCACCTCGATGTACCATAGATGACCTCCTCCGTCAGGCCCATACAGTAAGACAAGACCTCCTTTATCTCGTAGATTTCTGGCCAGTGTCTGGGGAGATTGTGAGTGAGTTTATCTGTGGGCCTGTGTTGCAGCTGGCAGAGCATGCCCAGTAAGTACCAGTGTCTCAGAGCAGTCTAGAAGCTAGTGTCTGAGTCTGCATAGTTATACTAGGGGATACATACCCTCTTGGATATAGGAATTTCTGAGGTGCAGGCAGGACACTAATTACGATTGAATATTGCAGGAATTAATGCTCCCGGTTGCACATGGTTTCTGAGGGGGAGTCCAAAGGGGCTAAGGCTAGCTTAGGGAAGTGAAGATCAGGATATATGCTGCAACGCCAAGTAAGTTAGTCCTTTATACGTGCATGCAGGCGAGGTTTCTTGCAATACCAATCATTTGTGAAAATCTGTCCTATAAGCCACTTGTGAGGCTGAGGTACCCACCTCAGAGCTCGGTGTCAACAGAGTTTGCCAGGGTAGGCGACTCACTTGGAGGCAGTCCACACAAATTTTCACATGAGGGGTAATGGGGATTGGGTGGTGCGAAAGAAGGTATTGGCTGCAACAATGTACAAAACACTTAGTCGTAATAGGGGGATATACGGAAGTAGATGGGAAAGGGCTTTTCCTGAAGGATATCGAAGTATGAATGTCAGAGGTTTGTTGGTGGAGTGAGAAACAAAAACAAAACAAAAAAAAAAAAAAAAAATAGGGGGGGGGGGGTTGTGTTAGGAATTTCAGGGGTTCCACCGGGCTCATCTCAGAATTTGGGAACGTATGAGGAGTCCTTGATATGGTGTGCAATGGCAGCATAGTTGTGGAGTTTGTTTTACGTAAGTTTGTGGTGGTTCATAAGGGAAAAGTTGTTAAAATTTGGTTGTTAAATTTGGAATATGTTGTAAAGTATTATCAGGACTGGTGGTTGTATTAAAGCACAGGACATGAGGGCGTGATAAATATGTCTGTGTACCAAATGTACTGCTAATAAAGAGATAATGCAACGTGTGTGATTTTTATCATACATTAAATGTATATAGCAGTATGTAAGAGAGAATTTCATGTACTCAGTATGGGTTGTATATTAGTATTCGGTGAAGTTCAATGAATATGGAAGAATTGAGACACTTATGCAACACATGGGAATCTTTATTGAAGAAACGTTTCGCCACACAGTGGCTTCATCAGTCCAATACAAAGTAGAAATGGGTAAGGAGAGTAGAAGTATGAGGTAATCAGTCCCTCAACCTGGATTCGATGTGTTCAGTCCATCACTCTTGTAGTAAGTGCAGCATAGGGCCAGAGAGGTGGCTTATATACTGCGGTGAGATGAGTTGAAGCAGGAGGAGGCGGGATCTTAGTGGGACCTGCCACTAATGTAAGTAGGTCATCGTCCAAAGGTTTGGGCAAGCGTTGAAGTCTTTGTACCAAGATTCCATGATGTTGCAGTGTCTGACAGATGTGATGAATGGTTTTGAAAACCGACAAGTTGAAGAATTGAGACACTTATGCAACACATGGGAATCTTTATTGAAGAAACGATGACCTACTTACATTAGTGGCAGGTCCCACTAAGATCCCGCCTCCCCCTGCTTCAACTCATCTCACCGCAGTATATAAGCCACCTCTCTGGCCCTATGCTGCACTTACTACAAGAGTGATGGACTGAACACATCGAATCCAGGTTGAGGGACTGATTACCTCATACTTCTACTCTCCTTACCCATTTCTACTTTGTATTGGACTGATGAAGCCACTGTGTGGCGAAACGTTTCTTCAATAAAGATTCCCATGTGTTGCATAAGTGTCTCAATTCTTCAACTTGTCGGTTTTCAAAACCATTCATCTCAATGAATATTATTGACGAGTGATGGGTATATAAGGACGTGTTCATGTACAATGTGTTAAGTAGGGTTAGGATGGTGATGCAAGAAATGCTGCGGTCTGTAGAATAAGAATATAGTACTTGTTTAAGTTAATGTTTAATAGTAATGACTATGTATATTTTATTATATGGTAGAAGAAGTTTGTTACTTAAAAATGGAAATTATATTTGCAAAATATTACTAACTATACGTGATTGTGTAAGTTCGCTTGTAGGATGATGTAGTGTTTGTTCGCTTGTGGGATGAATGTAGTGTATGGAAGTGAGGTGGAACGAATCATTTGTTATATTATACTGTGTTTAGTTTTTCTGTGGTGAGGTGTGGAGATTGTTATTTTCTAACCTTTATTTGTTTCGTAATTTATTGAGGTGTTATGTTTTATGTATTTGATATGAAGTTTAATATACAACAATAATAAGTGTGTAAAGAATTTTTGGAAAATTGAGAATGTCTTCGTACATACAGTTTTATGTAAAATGTAAATACCTGTGACGTTCTTTGGGTTATATTGCATATTGTGTTTATGGCTGCAATTTTGGATGTAATAAACCCACCTGTATTAGAAGCTGTGGGCTGTCTTTAGTTTAGTTAACTGTATGTTATGTGTGATGGTTGGGTTTTTTTTTGGGGGGGTGTATCAAACTTTTTTAGTTGAACGTGTGTTTTCTTATGTATAAGTTTAGTGCTACGGTAGGGAATGTGGAGTTTTCTTTTGTTATATATAATGGATACGTTTCATTGCTTACATTGTCTACATGTATAATTGTGTATTGCGTTTTTCAATAAAATATAAAAAAAAAAAACACCCTCCCCTCTACAAGTTGAAACCCTGGCCACTCTCACGTGGTGAAACACATTATCAATGCTAAACATTAAACAAGTTAACACCATAGCCTCTCTCACGTGGTGAAACACATTATCAATGCTAAACATTAAACAAGTTAACATCATAGACTCTCTCACGTGGTGAAACACATTATCAATGCTAAACATTAAACAAGTTAACATCATAGCCACTCTCACGTGGTTAAACACATTATCAATGCTAAACATTAAACAAGTTAACATCATAGCCACTCTCTCGTGGTTAAACACATTATCAATGCTAAACATTAAACAAGTTAACATCATAGCCTCTCTCATGTGGTTAAACACATTATCAATATAAAAGTTAAACAAGTTAACATCATAGCCACTCTCATGTGGTTAAACATATTATCAATATTAATTTTTTTTTATAGCAATAAAATGTACCTGGGAGAAATGTAACTCAAACTGTAGTTGACACTGAATTCCTGGTGTTAACCAATTACCAACTTTTATCCCCACTAAGCACTAATTTACTACCACGAAACAACTGTGCATTGTCACAGCACCTCACAAACAAAAGTTGTACAGCGATGGAGTTTAACTTAGGTGCAAAATAAAACCATACTGCACTAAACCCGAGATCCCAAGATTTAGTTATCATGGTTTAAAGATTATCCTGTACTCAGGGAACATAACCATAGGTTGTCTAGCTTATCATGCATCTCCTTCCCCCTCCCCATTCCAAACGAAATGTAAACTTTGCCAGATGGACTATTGTCACACATTGCGTCATTATGTACTGGAGTGTGATCAAATTAATGAATTTAGAAACAACTCACTCAGAAGTGTTCAAGAAATGGCTAAGTATTTTATCCACAGTGGTATATTGCAGACCATTCTGGAGAAATACCCTGACTTTGCTAGCTGTAAATAAAGCATTACCACATGTGTGCATGTGTGTGTGTGTGTGTGTGTGTGTGTGTGTGTGTGTGTGTGTGTGTGTGTGTGTGTGTGTGTGTGTGTGTGTGTGTGTGTGTGAGGGTGTGTGTGTGTGTGTGTGTGTGTGTGTGTGTGTGTGTGTGTGTGTGTGTGTGTGTGTGTGCGTGCGTGTGTGTGGGTGTGTGTGAGGGTGTGTGTGCGGGTGTGTGTGAGGGTGTGTGTGTGTGTGTGTGCATGTGTGTGTGTGTGTGTGTGCGTGTGTGGGTGTGTGTGTGCGTGTGTGGGTGTGTGTGGGTGTGTGTGTGGGTGTGTGTGTGTGGGTGTGCGTCCTTGTGTGTATGCATATATTTGTACGCTCGTGTGCACATGTCCGTGCGTGCGCCCTCGTGTGTGTATGTGCGTGCGTGCGCTAGTGTGGGTGTATGATCCACTTAATATTTGTATTTATAACTCATTACAATTGTGACCAGGTGTGGACGTATCAGTGGTTCATTACTTTGTAATTTGTTCATGACTGTAACCATGTATAGGAGTGAAGCTGATTCATTACCTCTGTAACTTGCCATGATTAGTGACCAGATCTACCTGGAGTTCATTACCTTTGTAACTAGTTCAGCTATCATAACTTTGGGGTCCAGTCACTGGACCCATTATGTACCTTTGTAATCTTTTGACTACCACCCACAGGATGGGTGTGGAAATTTATTTGGTCCAAATAGTTCCACAGCTCAGATCCAGCATGGGCGTCTGGTCGTCTGAGCCGAGCGGCCCTTAAACCCTCCCAAACACGGCATTCTCTGGTTGGCGGTTGGTAAGCTTATTTAATTTATAGATTTACTCTTCAGGGAAGGAGTAGGTAGGTTTACTGGTAGTACACTCATATTAGGTTTACTAAGGCATCTGTAGATAATGATAGAGTAGACCTAAGACCTTAACATAGGTAGTAATAGGCCGATAATGTAGGCAAACATTAGGATAAGTTAGCTAGGGAGAACTGGCAGCCCTAGCTTGAATGGCGGGGCGCAGGTCACAAAGACAGAATAGCGTCCTTCTTACGATAGACACCGACTGGACGAGACGTGCCGTGAACAGCAGGCGGCGCCCCCACGTGTCTTCACATCTGAGACCTGGGGAAATCTGGTAGAGGCACCTCGATGTACCGTAGATGATCTCCATCAGCCCATACAGTAAGACGAGATATTCACCTTTTCCCGTAGGATCTGGCCAGTGACTTAGGAGATTGTGGGTTGAGTTACTGTGGGCTCGGCGTGCTACAGAGAGAGAGCATGCCCAGTAAGTACCAGCGTCTCAGAGCCGTTTGAAGCTAGCGTCTGAGTCTGCATAGTTATACTAGGGGATACATACCCTCTTGGATATAGGAATTTCTGAGGTGCAGGCAGGACACTAATAACGATTGAATATTGCAGGATTTAATGCTCCCGGTTGCACGTGGTTCCCAAGGGGAAGTCCAAAGGGGCTAAAGCTAGGCTTAGGAAGTTGAAGATCAGGATATATGCTGCAACACCAAGTAAGTTAGTCCTTTATACGTGCATGCAGGCAAAGTTTCTTGCAATACCAATCATTTGTGAAAATCTGTTCTATAAGCCACTTGTGAGGCTGAGGTACCCACCTCAGAGCTCGGTGTCAACAGAGTTTGCCAGGGTAGGCGACTCACTTGGAGGCAGTCCACACAAATTTTCACAAAAGTGGTCCTTCGAAAACCGGATGTGGAATAGCTAGGTTAAGCTATCATAGCTAGGCCACAGTTAGGAACCAGTTTTACAGAGTTAGGTTAAGCTGTCATAGCTAGGCTACAGTTAAGAACCAGTTTTACAGAGGTAGGTTAAGCTATCATAGCTAGGCCACAGTTAGGAACCAGTTTAAAAAAGTTAGGTTAAGTTAGCACACCTAGGTCAAAGTTACTCAGAGGCTAGGCCAAGCTGACTATACACAGAAGTTGTTATTTGCAGTAATTTACAGGCAGGCCAGGTAGGCTAGAGAAGCTTGTGAATTTAATTATTTACAGTGATTACAAGTAATCCAGAGTAGGAGACTTGTGTGTTAATTACTTACAGTGGATTTGCAAGGTAGCCACAGTTAGGCTAGGCTTGTGCAATATTTACAAAAGGTTATAGTAGCTAGGACAGATTTAACCTAGTTATTATTTACAGGGAGTTATAAAGCCAGGTTTAAGTTATAGCACACTAGCTAGGTTAGGATTTACCTTATCCAACCATCCACGCTAAACAGAGTAAGCTGGGCACAGTTAGGCCAAGCTGTTTACATACATTATTTATTTACTGTTTCACAAGTTGAATTGTTGAATTTACTTGTGTTAACCAAGTGATTTTAATTTGTATACTGCACTTTTATTGTGATTTTCATCATCTTTGATTCATGTTAATGTGGGATTTGTGAATTATACCTGAGACTAGGTTAAGTCCTGTAATTATTTGCTGGCATTGTACAGTTGAGTGCTAGATTAAGCTTTCACATCGATACACATTTTGATTGGGATTTGAGAGCTAACAGTGTACATTTTTGATTCAGAGTAGAGTCAATATAATAAAGAAAGAGAATTGTTAAGCTCGTTGAGAAGCCTTGAGACTCGTTCATTCTCACCTAATACCGTTTGTGCTGTGGGGTGGGCTAATTGAAATACAAATTAGCACCGTGATCTTAACTAAACCGCAACTATGGTAGGTGAAGATGCAGTACCAGCTGTTCCAGCTCTAAGTCAATTAAAGCGGTCTATGGGAGCCTATAAGGGGCGCCTGAGCAAAGCGTGTGAGGAGTGTCGTATGGCCAGGCAAGATCAGGACGTAGACTGGGAGGAACTAGAGAGTTGCCTGAAACCTTTGGAGCAAAGACTGGAGGCCTTTGAGAGATCATTTATCCTTTATGAGACAGAGGCCTATACTACAGGTGAGTCTGAATATACGGTCGAAGTAGCACGGACAGACTATGACGAACGAAGGGCAGAGTGTAAAGCAGAGATGAGACTCTGCAGGCAGTTAATAAAGACTTTGAAGGCCGGTACAGCAGGGGCAGCAAATGTTTCAAAGAACACGAACAACAGCACGCCTGTTAATGTGTTGCCCAGATTGCCCCAGTTGAATTTACCAACGTTTGACGGAACCTTAACAGAGTACATTGCTTTCTGGGATCAGTTTAGAGCCCAGATAGATGACAGAAATGATTTGTCAGATGCCGTCAAGTTGCAGTATTTGCGGTCGCAGCTCAAGGGTAAAGCCTTAGATCTGGTCCGGCACTACCCGATTACTGACACTAATTACCAACATGCCAAAGACCAATTAGAAGACATGTTTGGCAACACTGAGGAGATAAAGGTAGCTATACTTTATCGGTTGTTGGATCTAGAGGCTTGCCGACATGACCGTCAAAGTCTAGAGAAGTTCCGTATTGAGGTTATGAGCTTGTCCAATAGTTTCAGAGATTTGCATGATGAGAATGATTCAAAATGGATCCTTAGCCAGGTGATTCAGAGGAAACTGGCTAGCACGACAGTGCATGAGTTACACTTAAAACATCGGATGAATAGGTTCACGATAAACCAAATTATTGAAGGGTTAGGGGATCTCATATCTCACCTGAGCATAGGTCAGGGGGAGAAATTACCTACCAAGGAGAAGTCGGTCGACTTCCCCAGACATTCGAGAGATAGACCTAAACCACCTCCCACTAAAGTAGGCACGTATTATGCCCAGGGCGAACCCTCCACCCACAGGGCCAAGGGAGAAGCCACTAAAGCGGCCAGTATGAGACGGTGCATGTTTTGTGATGAAGAACACGCTAGTTCAGGGTGTTCCAGCTTCACCACCTATAACCAAAGGGTTCAACGGCTAAGAGAGTTGAGACTTTGTTTCAAGTGTTGTGGAGAACATTTTGCCAGGGACTGTAACACCATGCTCAGGGAGTGTCGGGGCTGCTGGAAGGGAAAGCACCACAGTGCACTGTGTCCTAATGATGCCGGATTAGCACAAGTTAAGGAGAGCAAACCGCAAGAAAGGGCGGAGAGCAAGAACAAGTCAGAAGTAGCGATGAGTGTGGTGAGTACAGCACCGAGAATTTGTTCTGGTGAGCAGTTTCAAGGCTCGGTGGCCTTGCCCACCATAATGGCGGTGGTCGCGAACGGGAAGAAGTCTGAAACAACCCGTTTGTTCTTCGACAGTGGGGCACAGAGATCCTTCATAGCAGAGAGTCTAGCAACTAGGTTGAAGCTGAAGACAGTTGGTAAAGTTGACATGAAGGTGGAAGGGTTTGGTGGGGAAGTCCCATGCAGGTCTTATCCAGTAGTCAATGTGACGGTCAGGTTAGCCGGGCATCGATGGGAAATTTCAGCCTTGATGGTGAAGAGGCTGCCCAATATCATTACCACTAGGGGACTGGCTGCAGCAGTCAAACGTTTGAGGGAGTTGGGTGTGAAGCTAGCAGAACCAGACATTGCTACAGACAATGTTAGTAATGTAGGCATCTTGGTAGGAGGGGATTACCTAGACGAGTTCGTGTCTACGAGAAGGGTTATCAAGGAGGGTGTGGGCCTGTACAGGACTCCAGCGGGGTACATTGTAGGAGGCAGAATACCAGCTCACTTCCCTGCGACCCCGGGAAAGGAGGGCTCTGGTATTACAGCGACTGAGGCTGTACTGGTGATGCGGATTGGTGTGCACGAATGCCTGTCAGAGGTGCAAGTTGGCATATCCGACAGTGAGCCGGTCCATAAACTATGGGACCTGGATGTAGTAGGGATTAAAGGTGACCAGGCGCCCCCCGAACACGAAGAGACGTATCGAGATTACTTGAACCATGTGCAGTTCAGGGACGGGCAGTATTGGGTGCGACTCCCATGGAAACCGGGCCACCCAACGCTGCCCACTAATTTCAAGAGGGCACGTGGTCAGTTGAATTCATTGGTGAACAGCCTGACCAAGAAGGGTCTGGTGGGGAAATATGATGATATTATTAAGGAACAGCTGGCCCTTGGGTTCATCGAGAAAGTGCCCAATGCCAGCCCTGGGGAAAACACCCATTATCTTCCACACATGGCAGTCACCAAGGAGTCGGTAACCACTCCCATCAGAGTAGTCTTCAACTGCAGCTCGCAGGCGAGTCCCCGAGAGCCATCGTTGAACGACTGTCTGCTCACAGGGCCCTCCCTGATGCAGAAATTAGCAGATGTGTTGTTGAGATTCAGGACGGAACAGTACGCCTATGCGGCAGACATTAGCAAAGCCTTCCTACGTATTGGGTTGCAGCCACAGGATAGGGACTACACAAGGTTCTTGTGGTTGGCTAACAGGGAGGTGCCCAAGCAAGGGTATGATACCTATAGATTCAGGGCAGTGTTGTTTGGTGCCACTAGTTCACCATTCCTATTACAGGCTACCATAGACTACCACCTTGTGAACTGTAACAGCCCGCTTAAAGAATTACTGAAGACCCTATTTTATGTAGACAACATGCAGGGTACCACCTCAGATGAAAGGCTGTTGATGGATATTTACCGAGAGTCTAATCAGGAGATGCTCTCGGCTAACATGCCATTGCGAGAATGGGTGACAAACAATCCAACGTTGCGGGGCATGGTGGAACGTGACTATACTGGCTACTCAGTGCCTGAGGTAACATCGGTGTTGGGACTGGAGTGGGAAATCAAGGAAAACAGACTTAGGCTAAAGAGGAAGCCTGATGGGGAAGGGAAGCTGACCAGGAGGTCTTTGCTGAGCAAAGTGCAGACTGCCTTCGATCCTTTGGGTTTGTTGACACCCATCACCATTCGAGGGAGGATGCTGGTGCAACAGACCTGGGAGCTGAACCTAGGTTGGGACGACCCACTGCCAGAAACAGTCTGCCAGGAGTGGGATCTGGTTAACAAAGACCTAGCGGAATTGCACGAGTTCACATTCCCCAGGTCCATCGGGTGCACCGGGCGGGATTATGACTTGCACGTCTTTTGTGATGCCTCCTCCAGGGCCTATGGGGCAGTAGCGTATTTGGTGGCCGGGGACCAAGTCAATCTGGTCACCAGTCGTGCGCGGGTGACACCCCTGAAGGATTGCTCGATCCCAAAGCTAGAGCTCACGGCGATGTTGCTGGGAGCAAGACTGGGTAAGTACGTAGAGGAGGTGTTAAGTAATCTGAGGGTGACACACACCTATGTATGGACAGACTCGGAGGTGGCCTTACAGTGGGTCCAGAATGACAGGTCTAAGCTCCCCTATGTCAGGAATCGGGTAAAGGAGATACGGGAACTACAGTCAACGTCAACAATTCTGTATGTGCCTACAGATCAAAACCCAGCCGACCTGATAAGCCGAGGGGTGACACACAGAAAGTTGAGTAAAAGCGAGCTTTGGTTCAAAGGCCCAGACTGGTTACCGGCAAGGGATTGCTGGCCGGAGCAGAAATTCGTGGAGACAATCAGCAGCATAGTACATTTTGCGGGGGAACACGACACCTCAAACCTCTCTCCATCAGTACTGGGTCCCCCAACTTACCATTAACCTGTACCCGAACAACCGCTCCCTCATACAAGGTTTGCACCCATCTCACCACCCTCTCCCCATACCCAACTTCTCCAAACAAACTCTTAAGAAATCCCTGTTCACACAACAGTCATACTTCACCTGTGCCTGAAAGGTGCCGTTATGCGCGCAAGATCAGTCGACAGAACAAAGTGACCGAAGAGCAACATGGGCTTGGCCCTCCCAGTTTTCTGGAGTTCATCCATCCCCGAACACTTTGCAGACGCGACGACGTAGTAGTGTAAGCTGTCCTGTTTCCCGATGACATCCCAGGTCTTATTAGTGTTTTCATTTACAGGCTGAATTCTCTGTTTTGCATTTCCGATGAAGATTTATTTCCTCATGTTTACCATAATTCGAGTAATTTGGGTTTTCATCGTTGAATTTCGAGTTATGCCAGTAGCTCACCGAAAGACTTGGTTGATGTCCGCTCGGAAAGCTAGTAGTGTTCGCAATGGAAGACACGTCACGTAGATCCGGTGTCATTCGCAAGGACACGACGGGTGCTGCGGCCGACATCCACTATGTCGATATGAGTGATACGAGGAACAAGATGGGAGCGAGCATTGTGCTCAGGGAACAGAAGCCATCCAGCGCCTCGTGATTTCACTCGTTGACCCATCATTTCCGGACTCCGTTAGTGAGAAATTATAGATTCATCGATCGACTTTTCTCGTTACTCTTAGTTATCGCATTTTGCGCATTATTACGCCAGCGAATACACTTTTGTCTATAAGCTTTGCAAAGTTCGTGGATATATTACATTCGCATTCTTTGCGCCTTCAGTGCATTTAGGATCTGTCGCAGTGATCCATTTGTTGAGATGAGAGCGACTAGCCTTTAAACTTCATGTTGCCCCGGGCTGTGTAATTGATGGGCTCTCTGATGGGTGGTGATCTTGCTTCTAGACCCTTCGCAAAGATTTATGATATGGGATGTTGTTATTGGTCTGCAGTTCTTGTTGTTGGTTTACCGCCCCTGTGAGTGGGGCTATGTCTGTTGTTTTTAGTAACTGCAGGGACGACCGTGTCCATGCTCCCTCTCCATAGGATGGAAAAGGCTCGTGATAGGGGCTTCTTGCAGTTCTTGATGAATACAGAGTTCCATGAGTCTATGAGTCCATGAGTGTATTTATGTAAGTGCGTTTGTACATGTATGTTTGGGGGTCTGAAATGGACTAATCTACTTCACAATATTCCTTATGGGAACAAATTCGATCAGTACTGGCACCTGAACATACTTCTGGAATGAAAAAATATCGTTAACCGGGGGTCCACTGTATTCCCCCTCCGGTGCAGCTCTCAATAAATTCCCTTATGTGACTATGCAAATCCCTCATACTTCTTCCCGGGATGCCATACTGGCCCCCATGTATCACTGATCCTAGAACCTTCTTCAGTCTATTGCCCAGAATTTTAGCATAAATTTTATAATTGGCGCACATTAAGGATATCACTCTATAATCACTCAGTACTTTCCCTTCCTTCTTTTTTGGCACTAACACAACGATCCCGGTTTTCTGTGTTTTCCCCTTCCTCCCACTGCTCCACATATAATTCAAGATTTCCACTAAACCATGCCTAATACACTCCCAATAAACTGTATAAAAATCATTCAGTATTCCATCTATGCCCGGCATCTTACCCTGACTCATCCCATAAACCACCTCCTCCACCTCCTCCTCACTAATACTACCCTCCAGCATTTCGTGTTCCTGTTGTCCTAATACAATATTACTCTGCATATCCCCAAATACCTCGTCACTGGCATCTCCTCTGTTCCTCCTCCATTTCTCCCTAAACCAATAATCTGCATAAACACTAATGCTGTCACCGTGTCGGTAAGGCCTTGACCCTCCACATAACCTCCCCCCAGCAGCGACCACTAGATGCGCTATGGTAGTCACCATTTGCCTTTCCCTAAATTTTCTCAGAACATAACCTGATGGTTGATCACCCTTTAACACCTCCTCTAACCCCGCTCTAACTCTTGTTTTTATGTGGGAAATGGGAGATGTAAATCAGGTAGTCAGTACCATCCTCACCCAGCGTGTCAGCGTACCTCGTTGTGCTCCGGGTTATCTGCGTTTACAGGTCAGCTGTTTTAATAATCTTCCTGGCCTGCTAGTGTACTCGCATATAATCTAGTGATACCAGTGATTAGCAGAATACAGTGTTGTAGTCGCAACTAACCAGTATTATAGTGGTACTTAGTGGAGTGGAGTGACTTTCATTAGTTTCTTTTTCTTGAAATACCAGACGTTACTGTGAATTTCATATAACCTGTAGTTACCAGCGGTCACAATATACACAACGAGAAGCAATTATTACTACAGAAAAAGCGTCCTTCCTCCAAAATTTGCACCAGTCAACTATAGTGATAATATAGCATTTATTGTGGTGGAGACGGAAAAAAAAATAGAAAAGCTAGATACAGCGATTGATAAACAAGGGTTGAGGTCGACCGTTCGTCACTGTAGGAGCTGCCAGATATCACCGGCTCTTCAACACGCAAGTTATACTTTTGTATCAGTCAAATCACATATTACTCGGGTAGATAATTTCCAGTAGATCCTTCATGTGTTAGCTCAAATCACCGACCAGTATGTTTTAAATAAGTGACCCACTGATCAGATCAGATCGACTGGTCCGAACCCTTGACTGGTCCGAACCCTTGACTGGTCCGAACCCTTGACTGGTCCGAACCCTTGACTGGTCCGAACCCGGGACTGGTTTCAAACGGTTTCGTTGGACAATAAAGCAGACTGTAAACGGATGGGGTTCTAGGAGCCCTTATAAACACAAACATTAAAAATCAGGAACGTGACGGTAAGCTGTCCAATATACAAAAACAGTTAGAAACAGAAATACAAATAGCTAGAGCTTCATTTAAGGTTATTAATAGAATATTCAAGAAGTTGCTAGTAGAATTGCACTAAATCAACCATTCAAATCATTATGAAGCTGTGTGTAGTCTGTGGTCAGTCAAACAAACGGGCTTCCACATGGATAAATTGTCATTTTTGTGGAAATTGGTGTCACGCTCCTTGTGCAGATATTCAAGAACTAGCTACAAGCAGTATTAAAACAGAGAAGTGTTTTTGGGTATGCCCAAATGAGGAAAATCTGTGGACTAAAACCACAAGGGTAATAAAAGAGGACAACATCAAAGCTGCTTTCATAGAAAACCTGGAAGCTTTCTACAACAGATGGGAACATAAAAAGTCTGGGCTGAATGGTACTGCCCTTGATACTGGCCATGTAGTCAGAAACTGTAAGGCTGGAGATGATGTCCTGGTAGTCAGTAAATGGGGGGCTGATAGTGCTGTCCTGGGAGACAGTAATGGTGAAGCTGGAGGTGCTGTCCTGGGAGACAGAAATGGTGAAGCTGGAGATACTGTCCTGGGAGACAGTAATGGTGAAGCTGGAGATTTTGTCCAGGTAGTCGATAATTATACGCAGGAAGGAATACATATAAATGACCTCATAGGGGACAGGAGCCATAGTAAGGAAACAAGTGTAGTCAAAGATAAGATAAAACCAATATTGCAAACTAGAAATACCGCAGGAAATAGCAAACAAGAGGACTCCAATAGCAATAGTGAGGATAAATTACCAAAAACAACTGGTGAGAGCTCCATTGTTGGTGCTAGGGAGGATAGAAGTAAGACAGGGAAACATGCACCAACAGGGAATACAGTAACAGAAACCCAAGGCAAGCGGAAACCAAGCCTGTGCACATACTATGCACTTGGTATCTGCTGGCATGGGAAATCTGGAAAAACAGATGGGACATGCAACTATGACCACCCTAGAAAATGCCATGCCCATATGACAACAGGAAAATGCAAACTCCCTTCCTGTAAGCTTTTTCACCCTGAAATGTGTACCTCTTCAGTACAGGAAAGACTGTGCTATAACTTAAATTGCCAGGCATACCATCTAAAGGGGACAAAAAGATACAAAACATCCAGGCCATGGGAAAACCTGGGTAGCTACAGCCACTCAAGACGGAGAGGTTTTTTAGTGCCAGGAAGGAAAAAAAACTGGCAGGAAATGGCAGAAATCGTACACCAAATCCAGTCATTCCTGGAGTGGAACCACAGTCGATGGCCTCCACTCCAAACCAACAGATACAGATACTAATGCCGGAAAAAAAATCCCCCCCCAGTACCAACAATACCATCAGTCCGATAACATTCTTCTTTGCAAATATACAGGGTCTAAAGCCAGCAACAAACAACAAAATACCTTTCATCCGTGGACTGCTTGCAGAGGCAAAGGCAATGTTCGCGGCTTTCACTGAGACCCACATAAAGGATCACTTGGACAACGAAATATGGATCCCAGGTTACAACCTATACAGATGTGACAGAGTGAACAGGCAAAAGGGGGAGGTTGGCCTGTACATTGCAGAGTCACTTATTTGCACAGAACTGCTTAATGCCTCAAATGATGTAGTGGAAGTTTTAGCAGTAAAGGTCGAGAACCAAAACCTAGTCATTGTGGTAGTCTTCAAGCCTCCGGATGCAACATCCCAGCAATTCCAGGAACAGCTGTTAAAAATTGACCACTGTCTGGAAAATTTTCCAGCTCCTGCACCCAACATCTTGCTCCTGGGGGATTTCAACTTGAGGCACCTAAAATGGAAGAATTTAGCAAATAATATTGTTGCAGTAATAACACCAGGAGGCAGCTCTGATGAAAACTCACACTCACACGAGCTTTTAAATCTCTGCACAAAATTCAATTTAAACCAGCAAATAATAGAGCCTACTAGACTGGAGAATACACTAGACCTCATCTTCACTAACAATGATGATCTGATAAGAAATGTCACCATATCAAAAACAATATACTCAGATCACAACATAATTGAGGTTCAGACATGTATGCGTGGAGCCCCAGACCGACAAAATGAGACTAGTCACGAGGGAGCATTCTCCAAATTCAACTTCAATAACAAAAACATAAAGTGGGACCAAGTAAACCAAGTCCTAACCGATATAAGCTGGGAAGATATACTAAGCAACACAGACCCCAACTTATGCCTAGAACAGATTAACTCGGTGGCACTCGATGTATGCACAAGGCTTATTCCTCTAAGAAAAAGGAGGAGTAGATGTAAAATAGAAAGAGACAGGCGCTCCCTTTACAGGCGACGGAAAAGAATAACAGAGCGGCTAAAAGAGGTCAATATATCTGAAATGCGTAGGGAGACACTGGTCAGAGAAATAGCAAGCATCGAACTTAAGCTAAAAGAATCCTTTAGGAGTCAGGAATCGCGGGAAGAACTAAAAGCCATAAATGAAATCGAAAGAAACCCAAAGTATTTCTTCTCCTATGCCAAATCAAAATCGAGAACAACGTCCAGTATTGGGCCCCTACTTAAACAAGATGGGTCCTACACAGATGACAGCAAGGAAATGAGTGAGCTACTCAAGTCCCAATATGACTCAGTTTTTAGCAAGCCGCTAACCAGACTGAGAGTCGAAGATCAAAATGAATTTTTTATGAGAGAGCCACAAAATTTGATTAACACAAGCCTATCCGATGTTATCCTGACGCCAAATGACTTCGAACAGGCGATAAATGACATGCCCATGCACTCTGCCCCAGGGCCAGACTCATGGAACTCTGTGTTCATCAAGAACTGCAAGAAGCCCCTATCACGAGCCTTTTCCATCCTATGGAGAAGAAGCATGGACACGGGGGTCGTCCCTCAGTTACTAAAAACAACAGATATAGCCCCACTCCACAAAGGGGGCAGTAAAGCAACAGCAAAGAACTACAGACCAATAGCACTAACATCCATATCATAAAAATCTTTGAAAGGGTCCTAAGAAGCAAGATCACCACCCATCTAGAAACCCATCAGTTACACAACCCAGGGCAACATGGGTTTAGAACAGGTCGCTCCTGTCTGTCTCAACTATTGGATCACTACGACAAGGTCCTAAATGCACTAGAAGACAAAAAGAATGCAGATGTAATATATACCGACTTTGCAAAAGCCTTCGACAAGTGTGACCATGGCGTAATAGCGCACAAAATGCGTGCTAAAGGAATAACAGGAAAAGTCGGTCGATGGATCTATAATTTCCTCACTAACAGAACACAGAGAGTAGTCGTCAACAGAGTAAAGTCCGAGGCAGCTACGGTGAAAAGCTCTGTTCCACAAGGCACAGTACTAGCTCCCATCTTGTTCCTCATCCTCATATCCGACATAGACAAGGATGTCAGCCACAGCACCGTGTCTTCCTTTGCAGATGACAACCGAATCTGCATGACAGTGTCTTCCATTGCAGACACTGCAAGGATCCAGGCGGACATCAACCAAATCTTTCAGTGGGCTGCAGAAAACAATATGAAGTTCAACGATGAGAAATTTCAATTACTCAGATATGGTAAACATGAGGAAATTAAATCTTCAACAGAGTACAAAACAAATTCTGGCCACAAAATAGAGCGAAACACCAACGTCAAAGACCTGGGAGTGATTATGTCGGAGGATCTCACCTTCAAGGACCATAACATTGTATCAATCGCATCTGCTAGAAAAATGACAGGATGGATAATGAGAACCTTCAAAACTAGGGAGGCCAAGCCCATGATGACACTCTTCAGGTCACTTGTTCTATCTAGGCTGGAATATTGCTGCACTCTAACAGCACCTTTCAAGGCAGGTGAAATTGCCGACCTAGAAAATGTACAGAGAACTTTCACGGCGCGCATAACGGAGATAAAACACCTCAATTACTGGGAGCGCTTGAGGTTTCTTAACCTGTATTCCCTGGAACGCAGGAGGTAGAGATACATGATTATATACACCTGGAAAATCCTAGAGGGACTAGTACCGAACTTGCACACGAAAATCACTCACTACGAAAGCAAAAGACTTGGCAGACGATGCACCATCCCCCCAATGAAAAGCAGGGGTGTCACTAGCACGTTAAGAGACCATACAATAAGTGTCAGGGGCCCGAGACTGTTCAACTGCCTCCCAGCACACATAAGGGGGATTACCAACAGACCCCTGGCAGTCTTCAAGCGGGCACTGGACAAGCACCTAAAGTCAGTTCCTGATCAGCCGGGCTGTGGCTCGTACGTTGGTTTGCGTGCAGCCAGCAGCAACAGCCTGGTTGATCAGGCGCTGATCCACCAGAAGGCCTGGTCACAGACCGGGCCGCGGGGGCGTTGACCCCCGAAACTCTCTCCAGGTAAACTCCAGCAGGTGGGCCTTCGACCTCACAATCTTATCCATATCTATCCGAGACCAGTATAGATTGGATAGCACCCACAAGTACGGCGCTACTAATTAATTGTGGACTGTATAGATTATATTAGTGTAACTGAATGAACGGGGGGTAGGTTACACATGGATATATCCATCAAGGAAAAACACTTGTACATAATCTCACCACTTACCAGATATTCTCTGGTGGTCACTTGATGTAGCTGGATCACCCATACAACATACCTAACTGGCCAGTATCAGTCTGCTATAACTAGAAAGGTTACTTAACTGAGGGTGATTGATGCTCCTTATTTCCTTCATTCACCATCTCATTTCGATGTCCTGCTACACCGACACGGTTCTTATTCCAGCAGGACGAGATATCCGTTGGTTTCTCCCGATTTAGAAGTCGTGACTCCATAAAAACTTCACTGTCCTCAGGACGGGAACAAAGTGGTCTAACGTGTTCACTCGGAGTAAGGCGACTTATTTCACTTCACGCATTCTCTTAACTTAGTGTTATTATCACTGATTACGTTACAATTCACAAGACGATTTAATGTCTCATTATTATACACATTAGAGGTCACTCCATTAAGATCTGAGACCGATAAGTGAGGATTAGATCACAGGTATTTTCCCCGGGACACTCCATGGCAACACGCCAGTCACCACCGGTCCCACCATTATTCACTAATTTTACCACTTTATTACGGTGGTCCCGTAAATCACGTTCCCTCACTCATCAGAAACAGTTACGACACTTCCTATTATGAAGTGAGGCCTATATTAATCCTTAGGCTGCCGTGAACGCCAATTTCCTGGTCCCATGCTTTCCCAGCCTCTTCCCTCAATTCCAAACGCGCCCACCTCTCCATGCCCTGACTCGACCTGTCCCCCCCGGCACATCCGCGCAGGTGCAGGGCGAACCCGGTTGGTTCTATTCAAAATACAGTTTAGAACAGTAATGCATTAATCACGTATATTTGCATTATAAAAATATATACAGTATAATTATGGGAATTTATTTTCCACAGCTGCAAGGGTTCTGGGCCCTGCCTCTTCAATGGTCACTACTAGGTCCACTCTTTCCCTTCTCCATGAGCTTTATCTCTTTTTAAAGCTGTATATGGATCCTGTTTCCAATACATCACTTTCCAGATTGTTTCACTTTCTGACAACTTTGTGACTGAAGAAATACTTCCTAACATCCCTGTAACTCACCTGAGTTTTCAGCTTTGAGTTGTGACCTCTTGTTGCTGTGCCCACCTCTGAAACATTCTGTCCCATCTACTTTGTCAATTCCTCTCAGCATTTTATGTCGTTATTATGACCCCATCCCTGTGTATTTGTCTGTGTGAGTGTAATTCCCTGAATTATGCTCTTGATTTTCTATCTTCAGTAATTATTTGTCATACACATAGCTTGTTAAAATTTTCAATAGTTGTAGTATATGCTGTGTCATTCTCCCACTGCCGGTGTGTTGAGAAAAATAAAATAAAATAATGTGAAGTTAATTTACTCACTATTTTTTCTTTTTTCCCCCAGTTACCTGTACGCTCTAGGAAAAAGTTGTTGGAAGAAATGGAAAAGGCGATACTTTTGTCTAGTGCAAGTTTCCCAGTACACTTTTGCTATGTGTAGCTACAGAGAGAAGAAGAGCGAACCCACAGAGATGATGCAACTAGATGGATACACAGTTGACTATATTGAACCAGTGTCAGGTACTACCGATTCAAATTTAGATTCAACTGACGGGTTAGATTCAAAAGTCGGGTATTACTGATTCAAATTCAGATGTCGGGTAACACCAGTTCAGATTCAAATATTGGGTATTACTAATTCAGTCTCAAATGTCAAACCATACTAATTCAAATTTAAATTTAAACCATTGAACGGTTGGATGAATCTTACTTTAGCCATCTGGCCCAGTGGCTTACACACTGGCCTAGATTTTTACCACTCGCTTGCCATGGGTTGAAACCCCGCCTGTTCCATAGCTTATTCGCAATCGTGTTATTACAATTTCAAATTCAACCGTTCATTTCTTCTTAAATGCTGTACATGGATAATGTAGTTTACATGTAATAAAATATCGATGAGCACAAAAGACAGCCACTAGTATGCAGTCAAGGACCCCATTGAAAATAAGTCACTTTTTTAGGTTATCCTGGAGGGTAATTTACACTATGTATAATAATTGTACTTATGTGTACTTGTACCTCAATAAACTTACTTACACTACACAAATAACCTACACACTAGAGAGAAGTTTATCCCTATGTCAGGGTCCACTGTATATTGTTCCACTCATGGTATTGTGTCTTTTTGTTCTAACTTATTAACCCTTTCAGGGTCTGTGCTGAAGATCTATGCCATGAGCTCAGCTCACTCTGATAAGCTATGACTGGTAAATTTGGGCCTAGATATGAGAAAATACATCTATGTGGTATGTGTGCACCACATAAAACAAATCCTGCAGCACAGTGTATTATGAGAGAATAAAAACCGAGACCGTGATTTTCGATTAAAACAGCAACTTTGCAGTGTTACCCCTACTGTTCTCTGGTGAGTTTATATGTTTTAGCCAGGGTGCAATATAGTTCAGCTGGGCTTGTGAGGTCTCTGCAGAGACCTAATTTAATCAATTATATGGTCACCTTGCCTTGGCAAATGTCTGTCAGAGACACGCCTTTTCGGCTTGTGTATCAGCTCCTTTGTTCGTCACTGGCGTCAGGTTGTACACGTGGTTGTGGAGGGTGCTTGGACCACCATATAAGCTCAAGGAACAGCTGAGCAGAAGAGATTCATGCAGAGCTCTGAGCAGAGAGACTTCAAGTGGAGCTGCTGCTGGGGTGCAGGGCTCGGGAGAAGTCTCTGGAGGAGACTGTTGGAAGCATTGGGCAGATTATTATTATAATCAAAAGGAAGCACTAAGCCACAAGGGCTATACAATGCTGCAGGGCAGGAAGGAAGCGAGGGCATCAGGTGGCAAAAGGGAGATGGATGAGTAATAGGTTACGGATAACAGCGGGGCAGTGGATGGTGAAAGGGTAAAGGGCAGCAAGAGACTGAGCTAGAAAGGGCTGACGGGAGTGCGAAAGGTATCATCAGAGTTTGTGGAGTAAATCAGTTGTTGTCAAGAAGTCAGTGAGAGTCAGGATTAAAGGAGACTCCATCAGCAAGAAGGGAAGGTAAAGAGAGAGTAGTAGAACAAAGACAACGTTGGAGGTAAATTCTGCGTGTTCGTTGATAGAGAGGGCAGTCTAACAGAATGTGGCTAATCGATACTGGAACTTGACACTGCTCACAGAGAGGAACAGGGTGCCTCTCCATGAGATACCCATGAGTAAGACGAGTGTGGCCAATGCGAAGGCGGGAGAGAGTAGTCTCCCAACCTCGGCACTGATGACAAGAAGACGGCCAGTAACCTATGCTCGGTTTAATAGAGTGAAGTTTGTTACCAAGAAGAGTTGACCAACAATGTTGCCAATGGGTGTGAAGGTGGGTAGCTATTACAGCAAAATAGTCCAGAAATGGAACAACTCTATAGGAAATTGGTAGGTCATGTACAGCTGACCCCGCAGCAGTGTCTGCCTGTTCATTGCCCTGTACGTCGACATGACCAGGGACCCAACAAAAAACAATATCTTTATGCTTGGTAGAGATATGGCATAGCCAAAGTTGGATACAGAGAACTAAGGGGTGAGATGTATCAAATTTTCGTATAGCCTGTAGAGCACTAAGGGAGTCTGAGACTACCACAAATGATGACACAGGCATAGATGCGATATGAATAAGTGCTGCAAGAATGGCATACAATTCAGCAGTAAAAATGCTAGCCGAAGATAGTAAATGCCCCCGCACGACACTGTCCGGAAACACTGCTGCGAATCCAACACCGTCTGAAGACTTAGAGCCATCTGTGTACACAGCAATGGCATGAGAATGAGAGTGGAAGTGATCAAGCAAAAGAGAGCGGGAAGCCACCATAGGCACTTGGGCTTTCGAGCAAGGGAGTGAGAAAAAACAGACCCGAACAGCTGGAACTTCCCATGAGGGCAGGGAAAAGTGAGATGCTACATGAACATATAAAGGTGGTAACTGAAGGGAAGACAAGAGTGAATGTAGGTGAAGAGAAAAGGGATGGAGCAAACAGGGGCGGCGAACAAATAAAGAATGTCTACTAATATCGGTGAAAATTCTATAAATGGAAGGATTGTGGAAATCGTGAGAGCGTACATAGTAGCGAAGGCAATGGGCATCATGGCCATCAGACAAGGATGGAACATTCGCTTCTGCATAGAGGCTCTCAACAGGGGAAGAGCGAAAAGCACCAAGGCATAAACGTAATCCTTGGTGATGGATGGGGTTAAGGCTAGAGAGAGTAGCAGGAGAGGCCGCTGAATAAATCTGGTCACCATAATCAAGTTTCGATAAAATGAGGGCTGAATGTAGGCGAAGGAGAGTTCGACGATCAGCTCCCCAGGAAAGATGAGCAAGGCTGTGACAAGTTGCCTTCAGAGAGGTAATGTGAGGTTTCCAGGATAACCTACGGTCAAAGAGAAGGCCTAGAAACCTGACTGTATCACGTTCAGGGATACGGGAGCCATAGAGATACAAAGGATGATCAGAGATGACAGAGCATCTAGTGAAAGTAATTTGGTGAGTTTTGGTACTGGAAAATTTAAACCCATGCGTGGTGGCCCAAGTGGAAACACGGTCGACTGCATGCTGGAGAGAAACTGCAATGAGATGACAGTCAGCGCCTGCACAATCAATAGTGAAGTCATCAACATAGAGTGATGACCAAATATTGGGTGGAAGAACAGAGGCCAAATCATTTATAGCAAGGAGAAAAAGTGTTGTGCTCAGAACACATCCCTGAGGGACACCTTCAGCTTGGACGAAGTCCGGGGAAAGCACATTATTGACTCGAACACGGAAGTGTCTGTCAGTTAAAAAGTTCATAAGGAAGGATGGTAGATTGCCTCAGAGGCCTAAGGAGTGGGCCTGGGCCAAAATATTATACCTCCAAGTTGTGTCATATGCCTTCTCAAGGTCAAAAAATATGGCAATAACTGAGTGATTATTAGCAAAGGCATTACGAACATACGTATCCAAGCGTAGTAAGGGGTCTCTGGTAGAACAGCCCTTACGAAAGCCATATTGACTTGCGGAGAGACTGTTGTGTGTCTCTAAATACCACATTAAACGTTGATTTACCAGACGTTCCATCACTTTGCAAACTGCACTAGTAAGAGCGATGGGACGATAGTGGGAGGCATCATGTCCTGTACTACCTGGCTTGCGGAAAGGGAGAACAATGGCAGATTTCCACAGCTGGGGAAGAACTCCTTGTGCCCAAATAAGATTCAAGAGGTGTAAGAGGGCTACAAGGGCTGACTGATGTAAATGTTGTAACATACAAATATGAATGTCATCAGGCCCAGCTGCCGATGATCGGCAAGCTGAGTGTGTTGCCTCCAGTTCCTGAAGTGTAAAAGGCACATTATACTGTTCTTCTCGGAGAGAAGAAAAGTCCAAGGGTACTAACTCTCTGGCAGACTTTGAGAAAAGAAACGAGGGGCATAGATGGAGCCCCCGGGAAATACGGACCAGATGAGCACCAATTTCAATGGCAACGTCAAGCGGGTTTGCTACGTCAATACCGGCGACCCGTAGAACAGGAGCCAGGTCAGGAGAGTATTTACCACTCAATTTCCTCACTTTTTTCCAGACTGCACTCATAGAGGAAGCAGAGGTGATGGTGGAAACATAGTCTCGCCAGCAAGTGCGTTTAGCATCACGGATGACACAGCGAGCGATCGCACGCTTCTGCTTAAAATCAAGAAGTCTCTCAGTGGTTCTATTGTATCGGTACCTGCCCCATGCAGCGCGTTTCAAACGTACTGCACGAGCACAAGCAGGAGACCACCAAGGCACGCACTTCTCAGAATGCCTGCCTGAGGTTTGGGGTATAGAATGAGAAGCTGTGGTATAAACTGATATCAAGAAGAGGTGTAGGAGCTCATCAATGGAGGATGAAGAAGGAACCTCACTAAAAGCAATGAGTTGCGAGTAAAGGTCCCAATTGCCAGTGAGGGCTACGGAAAGTGGTGAACATGAAGGAGAAGAATGATTGGAAAATGATCGCTGTCATGTAAGTCCGGTAGAACAGACCAGGTGAAGTCTAGTGCAGTGGATGAAGAGCAGACTGATAGATCGATGCAAGATAGAGTATGAGTACGAGGATCAAAATGGGTGGGAGTACCCGTATTTAAAACAGAGGGGGTGAGAGGCGAGAAAAGCTTCCAACTGGATGCCACGCGAGTCACAATGAGACCCCCCCCCAGAGGAAATGGTGGGCGTTAAAATCACCAAGTAACCGAAGTGGTGGTGGTAAGGATGAAACTAGAAAGGCAAAATCTGGGATAAAAAATGCTCAAGGAGAGAGATATAAAGAACATATTGTAAACCACTTATTCAAGTGGATACGGGCTGCAGTGTGATGCAGCGAGGTATGGACAAATAGTTGACAGTACAGAATATCATTGCATAGAAGGGCACTTTCATTAAAGGTCCCATCTGAGAAAGGATCCGAAGAATACAATAAATTATAGCCTTAGATAGGTTGGAAAACAGCTGAGTGTAATTTTGGTTCTTGTAAGCAAGCACCAACAGGGGAAAACCTGGAAAGCAACATCTGAAGCTCACCCCGATTACCCCTGAGGCTGCGGATATTCCACTGTAAATAGGCCATGATTGGCAATGAAGAAAATACCAGGAATCCGTAGGGAAGGGCACCTACGGGCTAGAGGGGTTAGAAAAGTCAACGTGTGGTGGCATTGGAAGACGTTCAAGCAGCGAAGGAACGGAGCGTTGCGAAGAATGGAGTTGTGAAGATGGAGGAGAGGGAAGAGAAGGAACAGGAGGTGAATCAGTGTCCATTGAAGGTTTAGTCTCTGCAATATATTCTGAAATGGCTTCAAGTGTTTCTGAATTCAAAGATGTATGGGGGACCATATAGGAGGTAGGAGAAGGATGGTGAGTAAAGATTGGGACAGTAATGGGCTGTACCAAAGTAGAGGGGGACGAAAGAGTGTAGGGGACTGGAGATGAAGTGTGGGGGGGGGACACAGAAGAGGCAGAAACCTGGGAGGTGGCAGAAGAGGGAGAAACTTGGGAGGGGACGGGGGTGGAAGGCATAGTACGAGGAGGAGGGTGAACCTCCACACTCTAAACTCCCCACATCTCCCCTCACTCCAGCCTCCCCGCACCTCCCCTCACTCTCGACTCCCCACACCTTTCCTCACTCCAGCCTCCCCACACCTTCCCTCATTCCAGCCTCCCACATAGAGCCAGAGAGAGGGGAAGAACTAGGCACAGAGACTGGAAAGGTAAAGTGTGGAGGTGGAAGAAGGGAAGGAAGGGGCAAAGAAGATTTGAGCAATGTGGATTTTTTGGACTTCTGAGTAGAGGGGCGATTGGTATAAGGTGTCGTACGAGGTCTTGTCGATACTGGGGCTTGTGAGGAAGGACGCGAAGATGTGAGAACAGACCGAGTCATAGTTGGGACGTCAGAGCCAAGGACAGCAAAAGGATTAGATGCCGGAGTGGCTATGGGAGGGGTAACAACAGAGGAGGCTGCAGAAGATGGGACCCCAGAAGTGAGGGGATATTTTGAAACATGAGAATAAGAAACACGGGGTAGTCTTCCTTGGAGGCGGAGATGAATAACTGCCATAGCATAAGGGAGACCTTCTGCCTCTTTGAGGCAACGGATTTCACGCTCATTTTAGTAGACCTGGCAATGGTGGGAGTACGAAGGGTGAGCTTCATTACAATTAAGGCAAGATGGAGGTTGACTGCAAGATGTATTAGAATGGTCGTCAGCACCACAGACTGGGCATTCGGCTATAGATCTGCAATATTTCGCTGGGTGACCAAAACGCCAGCAATTTCTACACTGTTGCGGTGTAGGGATCACCTTTCGAACTTGTAACCTATGTCTCACATAAACAGAGGACGGAAGTTTTCGGCTGTCGAAAGTTAATCGAGCCACATTGCAAGGGTAACGTCTCCGCCCACGGGCAGGAAGGACATAAGTGTCGACTTTGAGGATTGGGAGATCCTGGAGTTCCAGCTGTTCAAGAATGTCATTGCCACATGACTGGAAATTCTGTTGGACTATGGTATGGGGCAGAATGTCTGTACCACTACAAGAATTGAGAGAAAGATGTTTTTCAATAGTGATAGGAGTAGTATCGATATGCAAAAGGAGAGAAAGATCATGAGCTTGGATAGCATTCTGGACACTGACGATGTGTGTACCGCTCTTGAGAGCATGAAATGAAATATCTCTACCAACATGACGCAGGAGCGCTTTGCCAATACTATGGTCAGAAAGATAGGCAGAAGAAGAAGTCGGTCTTAAAGTAAAGAATTTAGTTCATTGTGTGGTCCAAAACTGAGTGTGGAGAGGGAGTGCATGACGTGTCGGTCTTTTCCGAGTAGAATGGGAAGGTAACGAAGGAACATCATCAGGAGATTGATGTTGGCGTTTAGGAGTAGGACTGGAGTTGGTCCGTCATGAAACGGGCTGACAATTCGAAAATTGCCATACCGTAAAGGGAGAGGCCGGAAGCATAGTCAAAGGAGAGCGGAGGTCAGACAAATCAAAGGAGTCAGACGAAGCCCAGGTACCTGCAGCAGGTGAGGAAACAATGCCAGCAAGAGGTACAGGGGCATCAGGAGTGTCCAAAGAGTGGTCTAAAAACAAGGCAGGGTCAGAATGGGGTGCGGTATCAAGAAGGAGCCTGGGGGTAGTGTGTTCATAGATTGGGTTCTCCATGGTTAGGTTACTCCTTTGCTTTTTGTTTTTAAGAAAAAAAAAAGAAAGAAGAAAATAAAAATAAAAAAAAAGCATAAAAAAGGGGGGGAGCGGGGAGGAATAGTTCCCAGGAGGAATGAAAGGGCCAGAAATCTCCCTCCGTGCCCAAGAGGACCTCAGCACCGCTAGTAGCACAGATGCAGCATGGAACCTGTGCCATACCCTACCCTTCATGCCAGTAAACCAGCAATCCGGGATAGCAACCTCACATCTGCCGAGCTACCTCAGTGGACAAAAGAGAGGGAGGCTGGATATCCGCCACAAAGCATAGATCCTTCGGCCACCACCCCTGGAATCCGAAACGTGGCTTCCAGAGATACACCCATCGCCCGAAAGACACCCAAAGCTACACTCCGGGATACCGGAGAGGGATCGGGACATCCCCAGGCGATCCAGATTCCACGGCAAACTATGCCACCGCCAAGAACCTCAATGGAACGGGATGGACTCCGGTATCCTTTCCCCTACCTAGGAACTAGCGTGCCTGTGGGAGAAATCCCAAAGGCCAAAAAGAGGAAGGGCAAAAGGGAGGGGTGGGGAGGAGGAGGAGGAAAGGAAAAAGGGGAGAATGGGATAGGGAATGGGGAATTGGGGGGTAATTAGGTTTGATCTGAGGAAGGAGACCGATGGGTCTAATTCCTCAGACCAAGAGCCTCACCACAACAAGGAGCCCCCCTTGAAGAGGGCATTGGGCAGAGTACTGGCTTGGCGCAGTACTCGTGCTGTGTAGGTCTTGGGACCTGTGGCTTAGTTCCTGTAGTGAACTGTCCTCTGAACTATATTGTAAGTTATATTCATTTTGGTCAAGTTGATTGTATTCCCTGTCTCACTGCTTATACATACCATCCCACTTATCTAAACCACAATAATGTTCTCCTGTTCCCAAATACATTATTGTACAAGGACTTAATAATAAACTGTGAGTAGAATAGTAATATTTACTGTCCCTGTTATTTATTCTTTAATTTTTTTTATTTCAAGCAGTGAGAGGGTGAGTAGTGTGGTGAGTAGAGTAATGAGAGGTGAAGGTGTAGTCACCAGTGACCTCACATTACGTACCTACCACCTCGCCTGCCTACTGACTCTCTTACTCCCATATTCCCCAATTAATAAAACTCATTCCAACCCCCGCCCCCCGTACATGACAAGGGGGTTTATATTCTGGATGCGTTAAGTAGCACATCCAGATGTGTGAGCATCACACATCTACCAAAGATGGGAAATCCATCATACATATTAACTCAGTTATATAATGGATCATGAGGGGATACTAATTTTTCTGTTCCCTATTTCTATGTATGGAAACTGCCCAAAGTTTGTATGCTCATTTTTGAGTAATACTTATACCAGAGTAGTAAGTCAAGCATGATAGCACAGTGCACACCCTCTAATAATAACCACCATACACCACTGTTTTTACCATAGATCATACAGCACCTGGGTAATGGCAGGTAATCATATTTGGTGTACAGGGGTGCCTTGATGCTGGTAAAAGGCCCTTGACTCACGAAATCATAATGACATGACTCATGAAATCGTAATGACATGGTTGCAAAGAAACCATACCACGGCCCGTTCCAAAGAATTAAAGTTACTCTCTCCTTCCTTGGATTTAACCCAATTACCACCCATTTCCCAGGTATTGCATAACCCCTTATGTGTTGAGCACTTCCCCTTGGTTATTATTATAAACAAAACTAAGCACTAAACCCACAGAGATCATACAGCACATGATCATAATAATATTTTTTTTTACAGTGGCTATTTAGTCATTGGGAAGGCACTATAAATAATTTGTAGTACAAAAATAAAAATAAATTGTATAAAACCAAAAGACGGATATAAAAGAAGGAAGTACAGCTTTTTCTTTTATCCCAATTTCTAGTATAAGTTTGTTCTTTAATTGCTTTATATAATTTCTGCATAGAGTTCCATGCAATGATTCGTATCTTTACTCAGGGATGGTTCAGTCCTGGCCAGATTTTTTTATTAGACGAGTACCAGGCTCGGTATGGTGTCGGAGGCTGTTATAGACATTGCGTTATCTGGAGGATCTTCTAGATCGTGCAGAGAAGTGTCATATGATTGACCCGACTCTCATTGACTACTCATTCACCTTCTGTGCCTCCCACATCCATGGAAACAGGCAAGTCATCACCTTTCCAGTTTCACTATAATGTATCTACTCCATAATTATTATTATTATTAGATAGTGTAATTCCTTATAAACAAGACACACATGGGATGTTAGGATATTTTATAAAAATACATGTTCATTCCAGAATAGATGAAGTACGATGGTTGAAGCATTTCCTCATGAACATTTCTCATAAAATGTTGTGTATGAATAACATTCACATACCTGTCAATTTAAGGCATTTTTTTTAGGGAACCTTACCATTCCTTGTTAATATTATTTGTAATATAGAAAGATGAGACTGGGTCTACTAGAAAATAAGGGAAAATATAAATTAAGCTACTCACTATCTCTCATGTTAGTGTTTATAAAATAAGTTAATTTTCCTATTAATAAGGCCACTACTGCCAGTCGTTATGGACTGATTTTTTTTTGTGGTTATATAGATGTAAATTACCTATTTGAGTTTGTGGTGTGCATTTGTGTGTGTGTAAACTTTTGTCAGAGAAAAGTCATGAGATGCGAGTCTTACCCAGTTGATGGTTCATCACTGGATCTGATGAGTATTTTGTAAGTCCTTGAGCACAGGACTGGCTTGTATTATCCACATACATGTATTTCTTAAAAAGTGTGTTGTTTTACAGTTAATAGGACATTTATCAAACTAAATCTTTACATAGAAATGTATATACTGTATATATTTACAAGAGTTCTAGGTAGTAGGTTGGTAGACAGCAACCACCCAGGGAGGTACTATCATCCTGCCAAGTAATTGTAAAACGAAAGCCTGTAATTGTTTTACATGATGGTAGGATTGCTGGTGTCTTTTTTTCTGTCTCAAACATGCAAGATTTCAGGTACGTCTTGCTACTTCTACTTAGGTCACACTACACATACGTACAAGCATATATATATATATATATATATATATATATATATATATATATATATATATATATATATATATATATATATATATATATATATATACACACACACACACACACACACACACACACACCTCTGGGTTTTCTATTTTCTTTCTAGTTCTTGTTTATTTCCTCTTATTGCCATGGGGAAGTGGAACAGAATTCTTCCTCCGTAAGCCATGCGTGTTGTAAGAAGCGACTAAAATGCCGGAGCAAGCGGCTAGTAACCCCTTCTCCTGTATAAATTACTAAATTTGAAAAGAGAAACTTTTGTTTTTCTTTTTGAGCTACCCTGCCTTGGTGGGATACGGCTGGTTTGTTGAAAGAAGATTTACAAGAGTTGGTCCTACTGGATAGCCTGTTGCTACTTTATCTGTGTGTTATGGACCTTGTTATTAAAAGTAATGAAACAATCGACTGTTAGTTGAAGTATTTTTTTTAATTTATTTTGAGTTAAATCTTAGTAATAATAGTAAAATTACCGACATAATGTTAGGTAAATGGACACAGATGCAAGTAATGTGACATTTTATTATGGCAACGTTACACTCCAGGAATTTCGTCAAGCCGTTACAACTTGACCAAGTTCCTGGAGAGTGAAACATTGCCACAATAAAATGTCACATTAGTTGCATCTGTGTACATTCACCTAGTTAAATCACGTTTATTCTCTATAAGGTTACAATGCTGAGTTTACAGAATTTGATTATTGTGAGGTTTACATGTAGTAAAATACTAATTACAGAGGGGGCCATAGAACACCTAGCATGGCTAGGCATTTCGGGCAGACTTAGATTAATTCTTAACTTTAAAATACTACAAATTATGAGGTAAGTTGGTATTATGGCGAGTGACTAAATACTAGTTTGTGAGTTTAGCAATGTGAATGCTTTTGTTTTGGCACAATACATAGTTTCAGTACTGGAGTATCTCAGGCCAACTTATGACTAGTTAGGATTCATTATTTTAAGATTAAGATTGATATTTCTGTGTTTATGGTCAAGTGGGTGAGTGAGTGTAAGTGTGAACCGCCAGGTGGTATTCATGTAATTAGTTGACGGGGTATATCAGGGAGATGAGATGTTTTCTAGTGGTGGTTTTGAAGGTGATGAATGTGTCTGCAGTTCTAGAGTTTTCAGGTAGGGTGTTCCAGATTTTAGGGCCTTTGACATACATTGAATTTTTGTAAAGGTTTAGTCAGACACGGGGAATGTCAGAGATGTTTGTGTCTGGTGTTATGCCTGTGGGTTCTGTCGCAACTATGAAGAAAGCATTTTAGGTCAAGGTTAATATTGGAATTTAAGGTCCTGTAGATGTAGATTGCACAGTAGTAAGTGTGGATGTACTGAACAGGGAGTAAGTTTAGATCTATGAAGAGTGGGGGGGGGGGCCGGTGCCAGGGATGGGATTTAGTGATTATTCATACTGTGGCTTTCTGTTGGGTTATTATTAGCTTTAGGTGTGTTGCTGCAGTTCAACGGAATATGCATTAGTAAATAAACTCTTAATACAGATATTTATTTTCTCTGTGGAATATTGCTAAATAAGATCTCTATATGAAATCTGCTCCCCAGTAGCCTAGCAATAACTGGTGATATGTTTGACATAATCATAAGAATTTTTAATTGTACAGGTTAATTATTATTATTATAGTCAAGAGGGAAGCGCTAAACCCGGAGGATTATACAGCGCCTGGGGGGGGGGATGTGGAAGGCATTCAGGCTTAATTCGGGGAACTGGAGCACAGATCCAATTCCCTAAATCAAGAGCCCCTCACCAACATCAAGGAATCTTCCTTGAGGGGTGTACAGGTTAATGATTTACAGACACAGTCTACAGAAAGGGATTAAGACATTCATAATTGAGGTTAAATGTTCCCATAGGACTCAGAACAGGACAAAGTGGGACTCCTTGTTTATGAATCCTTGCAAGTTTGTATATTACACCAAGGATGGATGCAGAGTTATAAATTCTATCATAATTCTCTTGAGATCTGATTATTCTTCTTCAGGTCAAATTAACAGTAATTAAGTTGATCCTCTGATTTAATTATACACTCAAGTGGATCAACTATTACTTAACTAATTTTACTTTAATCTGTAAGAATTTTATTAACTTTTTTATGTATTCTGTTTATCAATAATTGCAACTCTTTTGTAATAGGGATATATTTTTTTAACAGTCAGAAGAAAATAATAAATAATTTTGAAATTGTAAAATAAATGGTACCAGATCAACCAGGCTGTGTTGGATGTGTGGATCAGTGGACCACCAACAGCAACAGCCTGGTTAGTTAGGCTAGCACCAGACGAGCCTGGCCTGTGGCCGGGCTCTGAGAATAGAATAAAAGGTACTATGTATGTTAATCCTTCAACCAGATTACTCCGACTGATGAACCTCTTCTGTAATTGAGAAATTACACAGTATAGGACACAAGTTGAAAGGCTAGAAAATGGCATAGTATTATGTCTTTTTATTTTTGGTTGAAAATATATTTTTCTTCTGTGGTAGTGCATAAGGTTACCCCCAGTATACCTGGAGGGTGTTTCATGGGCCAATGCCCCTGCGGCGCATCCACAACCAGGCCTCATGGTGGATCAGGACCTGATCAACCAGGCTGTTACTGCTGGCTGCACATACACTGATTTATGAACCACAGCCCGGCTGGTCAGGTACTTTATTATTATTATTATAATAAAAAAGAAGCGCTAAGCCACAAGGGCTATACAGCGCTGCAGGGCAGGAAGGAAGCGAGGGCATCAGGTGGCAAAAGGGAGGTGAATGAGTAATAGGTTACGGATAACAGCGGAGCAGTGGATGGTGAAAGGGTAAAGGGCAGCAAGAGACTGAGCTAGAAAGGGCTGAGGGGAGTGCGTAAGGTATCATCATCAGAGTTTGTGGAGTAAATCGGTCGTTGTCAAGAAGTCAATGAGAGAGTCAGGATTAAAGGAGGGTCCATCAGCAAGAAGGGAAGGTAAAGAGAGAGTAGTAGAACGAAGACGGCATTGGAGGTAAATTCTGCGTGGTCGTTGATAGAGAGGGCAGTCTAACAGAATGTGGCTAATCGATACTGGAACTTGACACTGCTCACAGAGAGGTACACGGTGCCTCTCCATGAGATACCCGTGAGTAAGACGAGTGTGGCCAATGCGAAGACGGGAGAGAGTGGTCTCCCAACCATGGCACTGATGACAAGAAGATGGCCAGTAACCTATGCTCGGTTTAATAGAATGAAGTTTGTTACCAAGCAGAGTTGACCAACGTTGTTGCCAATGGGTGTGAAGGTGGGTAGCTATTGCAGCAAAATAATCCAGAAATGAAACACCTCTATAGGAAATTGGTAGGTCATGTACTGCTGACTGCACAACAGTGTCTGCCTGTTCATTGCCCAGTACGTCGACATGACCAGGGACCCAACAAAAAATAATATTTTTGTTTCGTAGAGATACGGCGTAGCCAACGTTGGATATGGAGAACTAGGGGGTGAGATGTATCAAATTTTCGTATAGCCTGTAGAGCACTAAGGGAGTCTGAGACTACCACAAATGATGACACAGGCATAGATGCAATACGAATATGTGCTGCAAGAATGGCATACAATTCAGCAGTAAAAATGCTAGCCGAAGATAGTAAATGCCCCCGCATGACGCTGTCCGGAAACACTGCTGTGAATCCAACGCCGTCTGAAGACTCAGAGCCATCTGTGTACACAGCGGTGGCATGAGAATGGGAGTGGAAGTGATCAAGAAAAAGAGAGCGGGAAGCCACCATAGGCAGTTGAGCTTTCAAGCAAGGGAGTGAGAAAGAACAGACCCAAACAGCTGGAACTTCCCAGGGGGGTAGGGAAAAGTGAGATGCTATATGAACATATAAAGGTGGTAACTGAAGGGAAGACAAGAGTGAATGTAGGCGAAGAGAAAAGGGACAGAGCAAACAGGGGCGGCAAATGAATAAAGAATGTCTACTAATATCGGTGACCATTCTATAAATGGAAGGATTGTGGAGATCGTGAGAGCATACATAGTAGCGAAGGCAATGGGCATCACGGTGATCAGACAAGGATGGAACATTCGCTTCTGCATAGAGGCTCTCAACAGAGGAAGAGCGAAAAGCACCAACGTACAAACATAATCCTTGGTGATGGATAGAGTTAAGGCTACAAAGAGTAGCAGGAGAGGCCGCGGAATAAATCTGGTCACCATAATCGAGTTTCGATAAAACGAGGGGTGAATGTAGGCGAAGCAGAGTTCGATGATCAGCTCCCCAGGAAAGATGAGCAAGGGTTTTAAGAAGGTTTAGCCGGCTGTGACAAGTTGCCTTCAGAGAGGTAATGTGAGGTTTCCAGGATAACCTATGGTCAAAGAGAAGGCCTAGAAACCTGACTGTATCACGTTCCGGGATACGGGAGCCATAGAGATACAAAGGATGATCGGAGATGACAGAGCATCTAGTGAAAGTAATTTGTTGAGTTTTAGTACTGGAAAATTTAAACCCATGCGTGGTGGCCCAAGTGGAAACACGGTCGACCGCATGCTGGAGAGAAACTGCAATGAGATGACAGTCAGCGCCTGCACAAGCAATGGCGAAGTCATCAACATAGAGTGATGACCAAATACTGGGTGGAAGAACAGAGGCCAAATCATTTATAGCAAGGAGAAAAAGTGTTGTGCTTAGAACACATCCCTGAGGGACACCTTCAGCTTGGACAAAGTCAGGGGAAAGAACATTATTGACTCGAACACGGAAATGTCTGTCAGTTAAAAAGTTCTTAAGGAAGGATGGTAGATTGCCTCGGAGGCCTAAGGAGTGGGCCTGGGCCAAAATATTATACCTCCAAGTTGTGTCATATGCCTTCTCAAGGTCAAAAAATATGACAATAACTGATTATTCGCAAAGGCATTACGAACATACGTATCCAAGCGTAGTAAGGGGTCTATGGTAGAACGGCCCTTACAAAAGCCATATTGACTAGCGAAGAGACTGTTGTGTGTCTCTAAATACCACATTAAATGTCAATTTATGAGACGTTCCATCACTTTGCAAACTGCACTAGTAAGAGCGATGGGATGATAGTGGGAGGCATCATGTCCTGTAGTACCCGGTTTGTGGAAAGGGAGAACAATGGCAGATTTCCACAGCTGGGGAAGAACTCCTTGTGCCCAAATAAGATTGAAGAGGTATAAGAGGACTACAACGGCTGACTGATTCAAATGTTGTAACATATGAATATGAATGTCGTCAGGCCCAGCTACCGATGATCGGCAAGCTGAGAGCGTTGCCTCCAGTTCTTGAAGTGTAAAAGGCACATTATACTGGTCTTCTCTGAGAGAAGAAAAGTCCAAGGGTACTAACTCTCTGGCAGACTTTGAGGAAAGAAACGAGGGGCATAGATGGAGCCCCCGGGAAATACGGACCAGATGTGTGCCAAGTTCAATGGCAATGTCGAGAGGGTTTGCTACATGAACACCAGTGACCCGTAGAACAGGAGCCGGGTCAGGAGAGTATTTACCACTCAATTTCCTCACTTTTTTCCAGACTGCACTCATAGAAGAAGCAGAGGTGATGGTGGAAACACAATCTCGCCAACAAGTGCGTTTAGCTTCACGGATGACACGGCGAGCGATCGCACGCTTCTGCTTAAAATCAAGAAGTCTCCCAGCGGTTCTATTGTACCGGTACCTGCCCCATGCAGTGCGTTTCAAACGTACTGCACGAGCACAAGCAGACCACCAAGGCACGCACTTCTCAGAATGCCTGCCTGAGGTTTGGGGTATAGAATGAGAAGCTGCGGTACAACTGACATCGAGAAGAGGTGTAGGAGCTCATCAATGGAGGATGAAGAAGGAACCTCACTAAAAGCAGTGAGTTGCGAGTAAAGGTCCCAATTTGCCCAATCAAATTGCCAGTGAGGGCTATGGAAAGGTGGTGAATGTGAAGAAGTAAGAATGATTGGAAAATGATCGCTGTCATGTAAGTCTGGTAGAACAGACCAGGTGAAGTCTAGTGCAGTGGAGGAAGAGCAGACTGATAGATCGATGCAAGATAGAGTATGAGTACGAGGATCAAAATGGGTGGAAGTACCCGTATTTAAAACAGGGGGTGAGAGGCGAGAAAAGCTTCCAACTGGATGCCACGCGAGTCACAATGAGACCCCCCCCCAGAGGAATTGGTGGGCGTTAAAATCACCAAGTAACCGAAGTGGTGGTGGTAAGGATGAAACTAGAAAGGCAAAATCTGGGATAGAAAATGCTCAAGGAGAGAGATATAAAGAACATATTGTAAACCACTTATTCAAGTGGATACGGGCTGCAGTGTGATGCAGCGAGGTATGGACAAATAGTTGACAGTACAGAATATCATTGCGTAGAAGGGCACTTTCATTAAAGGTCCCATCTGAGAAAGGATCTGAAGAATACAATAAATTATAGCCTGAGATAGGTTGGAAAACAGCTGAGTGTAATTTTGGTTCTTGTAAGCAAGCACCAACAGGGGAAAATCTGGAAAGCAACATCTGAAGCTCACCCCGATTACCCCTGAGGCCACGGATATTCCACTGTAAATAGGCCATGATTGGCAATGAAGAAAATACCAGGAATCCGTAGGGAAGGGCACCTACGGACTAGAGGGGTTAGAAGTCAACGTGTGGTGGCATTGGAAGACGTTCAAGCAGCGAAGGAACGGAGCATTGCGAAGAATGGAGTTGTGAAGATGGAGGAGAGGGAAGAGAATGAACAGGAGGCGAATCAGTGTTCATTGAAGGTTTAGTCTCTGCAATATATTCTGAAATGGCTTCAAGTGTTTCTGAATTCAAAGATGTATGGGAGACCATATTGGAGGTAGGAGGAGGAGGGTGAGTAAAGATTGGGACAGTAATAGGCTGTACCAAAGTAGAGGGGGACGAAAGAATGTAGGGGACTGGAGATGAAGTGTGGGGGGGGGGACAGAAGAGGCAGAAGAGGGAGAAACTTGGGAGGGGACGGGTGTGGAAGGCATAGTACGAGGAGGAGGGTGAACCTCCACACTCTAACCTCCCCACACCTTTCCTCATTCCAGCCTCCCCACACCTCCCCTCATTCCAGCCTCCCACATAGAGCCAGAGAGAGGGGAAGAACTAGGCACAGAGACTGGAAAGGTAAAGTGTGGAGGTGGAAGAAGGGAAGGAAGGGGCAAAGAAGATTTGAGCAATGTGGATTTTTTGGACTTCTGAGTAGACGGGCGATTGGTATAAGGTGTCGTACGAGGTCTTGTCGATACTGGGGCTTGTGAGGAAGGACGCGAAGATGTGAGAACAGTCTGAGTCGTAGCCGGGACGTCAGAGCCAAGGACAGCAAAAGGATTAGATGCCGGAGTGGCTATGGGAGGGGTAACAACAGAGGAGGCTGCAGAAGATGGGACCCCAGAAGTGAGGGGATGTTTTGAAACACGAGAATAAGAAACACGGGGTAGTCTTCCTTGGAAGCGGAGATGAATAACTGCCATAGCATAAGGGAGACCTTCTGCCTCTTTGAGGCAATGGATTTCACGCTCATTTAAGTAGACCTGGCAATGGCGGGAGTACGAAGGGTGAGCTTCATTACAATTAAGGCAAGATGGAGGTTGACTGCAAGATGTATTAGAATGGTCGTCAGCACCACAGACTGGGCATTTGGCTATAGATCTGCAATATTTCGCTGGGTGACCAAAACGCCAGCAATTTCTACACTGTTGCGGTGTAGGGATCACCTTTCGAAATTGTAACCTATGTTCCGCGACATAAACAGAGGACGGGAGTTCTCGGCTGTCGAAAGTTAATCGAGCCACATTGCAAGGGTAACGTCTCCGTCCACGGGCAGGAAGGACATAAGTGTCGACTATGAGGATTGGGAGATCCTAGAGTTCCAGCTGTTCAAGAATGTCATTGCCACATGACTGGAAATTCTGTTGGACTATGGTATGGGGCAGAATGACAGTACCACTACAAGAATTGAGAGGAAGACGTTTTTCAATAGTGATAGGAGTAGTATCGATATGCGAAAGGAGAGAAAGATCATGAGCTTGGATAGTATTCTGGACAGTGACGATGCGCGTACCGCTCTTCAGAGCATGAAATGAAATATCTCTACCAACGTGACGCAGGAGCGCTTTGCCAATACTATAGTCAGAAAGATAGGCAGAAGTAGTCGGTCTTTAAGTAAAGAATTTAGTCCATTGTGTGGTCCGAAACTGTGCGGGAAGAGGGAGCGCATGATGTGTCGGTCTTTTCCGAGTAGAATGGGAAGGTAACGAAGGAACATCATCAGGAGATTGACGTTGGCGTTTAGGAGTAGGACCGGAGTTGGTCCGTCGTGAAACGGGCTGACAATTCAAAAACTGCCGTACCGTAGAGGGAGAGGCCAGAAGCATAGTCAAAGGAGAGCGGAGGTCAGACAAATCAAAGGAGTCAGTCCAAGCCCCAGTACCTGCAGCGGGTGAGAAACAGCACCAGCAAGAGGTACAGGGGCATCAGGAGTGTCCGAAGAGTGGCCTAAAAACAAGGCAGGGTCAGAATGGGGTGCGGTATCAAGAAGGGGCCCGGGGGTAGTGGGTTCATAGATTGGGTTCTCCATGGTTAGGTTACTCCTTTGCTTTTGGTTTTTTAAAAAAAACAAGAAAGAAAATAAAAATAAAAAAAAAAGAATAAAAAAAGGGGGGGAGCGGGGAGGAATAATTCCCAGGAGGAATGAAAGGGCCGGAAATCTCCCTCCGCGCCCAAGAGGACCTCAGCACCGCTAGTAGTACAGATGCAGCATGGAACCCGTGCCATACCCTACCCTTCATGCCAGTAAACTAGCAATCCGGGATAGCAACCTCACATCTGCCAAGCTACCTCGGTGAACAAAAGAGAGGGAGGCCGGATATCCACCACAAGGCATACCTCCTTCGGCCACCACCCCTGGAATCCGAAACGTGGCTTCCAGAGATACATTCGTCGCCCGAAAGACACCCAAAGCTACACTCCGGGATACCGGAGAGGGATCGGGACATCCCCAGGCGATCCAGATTCCATGACAAACTATGCCACCGCCAAGAACCTCAATGGAACGGGATGGACCCCGGTATCCTTTCCCCTACCTAGGAACTAGCGTGCCTGTGGGAGAAATCCCAAAGGCCAAAAAGAGGAAGGGCAAAAGGGAGGGGTGGGGAGGAGGAGGAAAGGAAAAAGGGGAGAATGGGATAGGGAAGGGGGGATTGCGGGGTAATTAGGTTCAGTCTGAGGAAGGAGACCGACAGGTCTAATTCCTCAGACCAAGAGCCTCACCACAACAAGGAGCCCCCCTTGAAGAGGGCATTGGGCAGAGTACTGGCTTGCCGCAGTACTCGTGCTGTGTAGGTCTTGGGACCTGTGGCTTAGTTCCTGTAGTGAACTGTCCTCTGAACTATATTGTAAGTTACATTCATTTTGGTCAAGTTGATTGTATTCCCTGTCTCGCTGCTTATACATACCATCCCACTTATCTAAACCACAATAATGTTCTCCTGTTCCCAAATACATTATTGTACAAGGACTTAATAATAAATAATAAATAATAAACTGTGAGTAGAATAGTAATATTTGCTGTCCCTGTTATTTATTCTAATTTTTTTTATTTCAAGCAGTGAGAGGGTGAGTAGTGTGGCGAGTAGAGTAATGAGAGGTGAAGGTGTAGTCACCAGTGACCTCACATTACGTACCTACCACCTCGCCTGCCTACTGACTCTCTTACTCCCATATTCCCCAATTAATAAAACTATAAAACTCATTCCAACCCCAACCCCTCCCCGTACATGACAAGGGGGTTTATATTCTGGATGCGTTAAGTAGCACATCCAGATGTGTGAGCATCACACATCTACCAAAGATGGGAAATCCATCATATATATTAACTCAGTTATATAATGGATCATGAGGGGATACTAATTTTTCTGTTCCCTATTTCTATGTATGGAAACTGCCCAAAGTTTGTATGCTCATTTTTGAGTAATACTTATACCAGAGTAGTAATTCAAGCATGATAGCACAGTGCACTCCCTCTGATAATAACCACCATACACCACTGTTTTTACCATAGATCATACAGCACCTGGGTAATGGCAGGTAATCATATTTGGTGTACAGGGGTGCCTTGATGCTGGTAAAAGGCCCTTGACTCACGAAATCATAATGACATGACTCATGAAATCGTAATGACAAGATTGCAAACAAACCATACCACGGCCCGTTCCAAAGAATTAAAGTTACTCTCTCCTTTCTTGGATTTAACCCAATTACCACCCATTTCCCAGGTATTGCATAACCCCTTATGTGTTGAGCACTTCCCCTTGGTTATTATTATAATCAAAACTAAGCACTAAACCCACAGAGATCATACAGCACATGATTGTAATAATAAGATTTTTTTTTACATTGGCTATTTAGTCGTTGGGAAGGCACTATAAAAAATGTGTAGTACAAAAATAAAAAAAAATGTATAAAACCAAAATTATTATTATAATCAAAAAGAAGCACTAAGCCACAAGGGCTATACAGCTATAAAACCAAAAGAGGGATTTAAAAGGAAGAACAGCTTTTTTCTTTCATCCCAATTTCTAGTATAAGTTTGTTCTTTAATTGCTTTATATAATTTCTGCATAGAGTTCCATGCAATGATTCGTATCTTTACTCAGGGATGGTTCAGTCCTGGCCAGATTTTTTTATTAGACGAGTACCAGGCTCGGTATGGTGTCGGAGGCTGTTATAGACATTGCGTTATCTGGAGGATCTTCTAGATCGTGCAGAGAAGTGTCATATGATTGACCCGACTCTCATTGACTACTCATTCACCTTCTGTGCCTCCCACATCCATGGAAACAGGCAAGTCATCACCTTTCCAGTTTCACTATAATGTATCTACTCCATAATTATTATTATTATTAGATAGTGTAATTCCTTATAAACAAGACACACATGGGATGTTAGGATATTTTATAAAAAATACATGTTCATTCCAGAATAGATGAAGTACGATGGTTGAAGCATTTCCTCATGAACATTTCTCATAAAATGTTGTGTATGAATAACATTCACATACCTGTCAATTTAAGGCATTTTTTTTAGGGAACCTTACCATTCCTTGTTAATATTATTTGTAATATAGAAAGATGAGACTGGGTCTACTAGAAAATAAGGGAAAATATAAATTAAGCTACTCACTATCTCTCATGTTAGTGTTTATAAACTAAGTTAATTTTCCTATTAATAAGGCCAGTACTGCCAGTCATTACGGACTGATTTTTTTTTTGTGGTTATATAGATGTAAATTACCTATTTGAGTTTGTGGTGTGCATTTGTGTGTGTGTAAACTTTTGTCAGAGAAAAGTCATGAGATGCGAGTCTTACCCAGTTGATGGTTCATCACTGGATCTGATGAGTATTTTGTAAGTCCTTGAGCACAGGACTGGCTTGTATTATCCACATACATGTATTTCTTAAAAAGTGTGTTGTTTTACAGTTAATAGGACATTTATCAAACTAAATCTTTACATAGAAATGTATATACTGTATATATTTACAAGAGTTCTAGGTAGTAGGTTGGTAGACAGCAACCACCCAGGGAGGTACTATCATCCTGCCAAGTAATTGTAAAACGAAAGCCTGTAATTGTTTTACATGATGGTAGGATTGCTGGAGTCTTTTTTCTGTCTCAAACATGCAAGATTTCAGGTACGTTTTGCTACTTCTACTTAGGTCACACTACACATACGTACAAGCGCATGCATATATATATATATATATATATATATATATATATATATATATATATATATATATATATATATATATATATATATATATACACACACACACACACACACACACACACACACCTCTGGGTTTTCTATTTTCTTTCCAGTTCTTGTTTATTTCCTCTTATCTCCATGGGGAAGTGGAACAGAATTCTTCCTCCGTAAGCCATGCGTGTTGTAAGAGGCGACTAAAATGCCGGGGGCAAGAGGCTAGTAACCCCTTCTCCTGTATAAATTACTAAATTTGAAAAGAGAAACTTTTGTTTTTCTTTTTGAGCTACCCTGCCTTGGTGGGATACGGCTGGTTTGTTGAAAGAAGATTTACAAGAGTTGGTCCTACTGGATAGCCTGTTGCTACTTTATCTGTGTGTTATGGACCTTGTTATTAAAAGTAATGAAACAATCGACTGTTAGTTGAAGTATTTTTTTTAATTTATTTTGAGTTAAATCTTAGTAATAATAGTAAAATTACCGACATAATGTTAGGTAAATGGACACAGATGCAAGTAATGTGACATTTTATTATGGCAACGTTACACTCCAGGAATTTCGTCAAGCCGTTACAACTTGACCAAGTTCCTGGAGAGTGAAACATTGCCACAATAAAATGTCACATTAGTTGCATCTGTGTACATTCACCTAGTTAAATCACGTTTATTCTCTATAAGGTTACAATGCTGAGTTTACAGAATTTGGTTATTGTGAGGTTTACATGTAGTAAAATACTAATTACAGAGGGGGCCATAGAACACCTAGCATGGCTAGGCATTTCGGGCAGACTTAGATTAATTCTTAACTTTAAAATATTACAAATTATGAGGTAAGTTGGTATTATGGCGAGTGACTAAATACTAGTTTGTGAGTTTAGCAATGTGAATGCTTTTGTTTTGGCACAATACATAGTTTCAGTACTGGAGTATCTCAGGCCAACTTATGACTAGTTAGGATTCATTATTTTAAGATTAAGATTGATATTTCTGTGTTTATGGTCAAGTGGGTGAGTGAGTGTAAGTGTGAACCACCAGGTGGTATTCATGTAATTAGTTGACGGGGTATATCAGGGAGATGAGATGTTTTCTAGTGGTGGTTTTGAAGGTGATGAATGTGTCTGCAGTTCTAGTTTTCAGGTAGGGTGTTCCAGATTTTAGGGCCTTTGACATACATTGAATTTTTGTAAAGGTTTAGTCGGACACGGGGAATGTCAGAGATGTTTGTGTCTGGTGTTATGCCTGTGGGTTCTGTCGCAACTATGAAGAAAGCATTTTAGGTCAAGGTTAATATTGGAATTTAAGGTCCTGTAGATGTAGATTGCACAGTAGTAAGTGTGGATGTACTGAACAGGGAGTAAGTTTAGATCTATGAAGAGTGGGGGGGGGGGGGGGGTGTTGCCAGGGATGGGATTTAGTGATTATTCATACTGTTACTTTTTGTTGGGTTATTAGCAGCTTTAGGTGTGTTGCTGCAGTTCAACGGAATATGCATTAGTAAATAAACTCTTAATACAGATTGCTAAAAAAGATCTCTATATCAAATCTGCTCCCCAATAGCCTAGCAATAACTGGTGATATGTTTGACATAATCATAAGAATTTTTAATTATACAGGTTAATGATTTACAGACACAGTCTACAGAAAGGGATTAAGACATTCATAATTGAGGTTAAATGTTCCCATAGGACTCAGAACAGGACAAAGTGGGACTCCTTGTTTATGAATCTTTGCAAGTTTGTATATTACACCAAGGATGGATGCAGAGTTATAAATTCTATCATAATTCTCTTGAGATCTGATTATTCTTATTCAGGTCAAATTAACAGTAATTAAGTTGATCCTCTGATTTAATTATACACTCAAGTGGATCAACTATTACTTAACTAATTTTACTTTATTCTGTAAGAATTTTATTAACTTTTTTATGTATTCTGTTTATCAATAATTGCAACTCTTTTGTAATAGGGATATATTTTTTTAACAGTCGGAAGAAAATAATAAATAATTTTGAAATTGTAAAATAAATGGTACCAGATCAACCAGGCTGTGTTGGATGTGTGGATCAGTGGACCACCAACAGCAACAGCCTGGTTGGTTAGGCTAGCGCCAGATGAGCCTGGCCTGTGGCCAGGCTCTGAGAATAGAATAAAAGGTACTAATAGTGTATGTTAATCCTTCAACCAGATTACTCCGACTGATGAACCTCTTCTGTAATTGAGAAATTACACAGTATAGGACACAAGTTGAAAGGCTAGAAAATGGCATAGTATTATGTCTTTTTATTTTTGGTTGAAAATACATTTTTCTGTGGTAGTGCATAAGGTTACCCCCAGTATACCTGGAGGGTGTTTCATGGGCCAATGCCCCTGTGGCGCGTCCACAACCAGGCCTCATGGTGGATCAGGACCTGATCAACCAGGCTGTTACTGCTGGCCGCACATACACTGATTTATGAACCATAGCCCGGCTGGTCAGGTACTGGTGAGGGTTTCAGGGGTCAACGCTCCTGTGGCCCAGTGATGAAACACGTTTTTTCTCTTCTGTAATATTCCTGCCAGAAAGATTAGTAACTGTTACTGCTCTCATTATGAATAGAAATAATGTCTAGATTTTCAGATTTATGTCTAACAATTATTACTTTATCAACATTTATGTTACCTGATCTGTAAAGTCTACGAAAAAAAAGATAAAAAAAATAGATGCAGATAACTTATATTTAGTCAAAATTAAATCCTTTTGGTTTTCAGCAAAGTAACTTTGTCCAAAAAAAACTGAATTGCCATGATCTGTGTAACTGAAAAAATCTGGTATAAACCATAAAGTACAAGAATTTAGGAATGACATTCTAATTTGAATGCTAAATGAGCTGTTGGAGATTGTTAAATGTGATGATTATTTTAAGTTACAAAACTCAATGTTAAAAACATCACTGTTAATATGAAGTACTAATACAAAACTATATTGACAGTTTTAGAAATAATGATTATTACGGTATAGTGGTGATACAGTAATAAGTTTATGAACTCTCACGGGAATTTAGATATCCATATTTGGATAACCAGGTTATATTAGATATATTTGGATAACCAGGTTGTATTACATATATTTGGGTAGGTGGTGTTTTTAAAAATATTTTTGTATCAGTCGCAACTTTTAAAATCTCTGTTAGTTAATTGTATACCTTTTCAATTTCATTGATTATCTGCTCAGATTGAGTTGAATATGTGGAATATCAAAGGTATGTTTTTTTTTTTTTTATGTAATGTGTGTGTGAATTCTATTTATAACTTTCCAGGAAGAATTTTAGGACAAGATTAATATTCCTGTCGAGTGATGTGTACAGTAGCAGACCTATGTTTTTGGGGCTCCGAAGCTTGAACTGTTATGGCGGTCCCTTCACAACCCCTTCTCATACAGTAGACCCAAAATTTTAATCAATATTGAATAAAGTTGCTTCGGGGGCCCCTCTGGGATTAGGGGCCCTGAAGCTTAAGCTTCATTAGTGTCATAGTAGATCTGCCCCTGGACCTATATATACATATATGTACATGTATGTATATAGTATGCATGGGGAGTACTTGAGAGTACAGCATGTCCGGGGTGTGTGTTATCTGGAATTTGGACGAGTGATTATTCTGATAGCAGATATTTGTTGAGTTATAATGAGGGTTAGGGGATTTATTGTTAATATACATATACCATAAGTGATGTAAAGATGTATTAGTGCCTGTACCCCCCTCACTTGTCTTTTATTTTTTTAACCCCTCCTGTCAAAAATGTTTTAAAGCTGTCATTTCCTTCCGAAAACTTACTTTGATAGCTAGTTGTTTTATTATTATAATTAAAACTAAGTGCTAAACCCACAGGAGTAATACATTTTTACAGCTAAAACAAATATAAAGGTGAAGTAGATCAGTGAGAGTTATGAATAATAGCTTATATGTATTCAGTTTTTTTTCCAATTATATTCAATTATGGACAGAAAAAAATGCTTTTGGCTTATCTAGTGACTCAGTTATTTTTGACATTCATTAGTGATGATGTTAATTTTTTTTTTTTTTTTGAGAAGTAGTCATGCATATGTCATCACATTTATCAAGATGGTTTCTGGCTTTTGTTTTTATATGTGGGTGTTGAGAAGGTTGTCTCACAGATAGGTGATGGCAAATGTCCTCAGAATTTCTGTAGGTTTTTCCACTGACTTTGGGGAACATTTTGTGTTGTGCTGCCATATGTTTTCCACCATCATTGATTCAAATTCCATTCACATTGCTTCATTAGCTTTCATCTCAACAAGATTGTCTTTCATGATCAGTTCGCTTGAAATGCATTGCATATTAGCGACTTTCTTTGACACCATTGTTTTTGTATATGTAAACTACATTAAAGATTTGAAGACTAATCTTTTTAAAGATTTTATTTCTTTGCAAAGGCTACAATGTCTAATTACAATTTTGATTTGTTAAGTACAGTATGGCCCCGCTTTACGGCATTCCACTAATACGGCAATTTCAAATTATGACCAAAATTTGCTATATGGCAAGCGGTCTTTCAAATACGACTCGCCCCACCCAGTTTGTTCACATTCTCCGTGAGCACATCTATTATGTCTAGAAACTTTCAAAAATTTCAAGTGTTTTAAAGTTATTGTGTATTTTATATGTACTCTGATAATTATACTTGTGTACCTGTATCTAAATATACTTACACACTGTGCTGGTGTGCAGGGACACATTAAAATCATTAAGTCTCTCTCTACTCATGACGCCATAGTAACACTACGTAATAATTATCTCTCTTGGGCACATTAAATGTCTTATTTTACTTTAACCCTTTCAGGGCTTCAGCCATACTAGTACGGCTTACGAGCCAAGGTTTTTGACGTACTAGTATGCCTAAATTCTAGCGCCTTCAAATCTAGTGAGAGAAAGCTGGTAGGCCTACATATGAAAGAATGGTCTGTGGTCAGTGCGCGCATGGTATAAAAAAAATCCTGCAGCACACAGTGCGTGATGAGAAAAAAAAACTTGGACCGTTTTTTCTGGATTAAAGCAGCGACTTTGCACTGTATTTTTGTATGGTATTTATTGTTGTATTCTAGTTTTCCTGGTCTCATTTTATAGAATGGAAGACATATTACAGAAATTGAGATGATTTTGGCTGGTTTTACAATGAAAAGTACCTTGAAATTGAGCTCAAAGTAGCAGAAATGTTCGATTTTTACCAAAGTTCAAAAGTAAACAAATCATGCTATGCGTCCAATACACGTCAACTGGTGAGTCTAATATTCTTTCACAAGTGTGCTGATATTATTTATAGCATTTCTACACCAATGCAGTAGTCTGCATAACATTAAATATTCTATATTTTTGTGAGAATAAAAATTCAAAGTGGAAAGCAAAAGAATGTAAGAGGGGGATGGGGACGTGACTAATGAACAGAGGAAATGTTATTTTAGTGCCAGGAATGTCTTCATTGCTTATTCTGATTATTATTATAATCAAAAAAGAAGCGCTAAGCCACAAGGGCTATACAGCGCTGCAGGGTAGGGAAGCAAGCAAGGGAATTGGATGGCAGAAGGGAAGGGGGATGATCAGCAGGTTACAGAAAACAGAGGGGCAGGGGATAGTACGGGGGTAGAGGGTAGCAAGAGATTGAAGTAGAAAGGGCTGAAGGTATCAGAATTTGTGAAGTAAGTCAGTTGTTGTCAAAAAGTCAATGAGAGAGTCCGGATGAAAGGTGGGTCCATCAGCGAGAAGGGAAGGTAAAGAGAGAGCAGCGGAGCGAAGACGACGACAGAGGTAAATTCTGCGTGCTCGTTGATAAAGTGGGCAGTCCAACAGAATGTGGGTGACTGATAATGGAGCCTGGCAATTCTCACAGAGAGGAGCAAGACGCCTCTCCATGAGATATCCATGAGTAAGACGAGTATGGCCAATGCGAAGACGGGAGAGAGTAGTCTCCCAACCTCGACACTGGTGATAAGAAGACGGCCAGTAACCTATACTCGGTTTAATAGATTGAAGTTTGTTGCCGAGCATAGTAGACCAACGTTGTTGCCAACGGGTGTGAAGGTGGGAAGATATTGCAGCAAAATAGTCCGTAAATGGAATACCTCTATAAGAAACTGGTAGGTCATGTACTGCTGACCGCGCAGCAGTGTCTGCCTGTTCATTGCCCTGTACGTCAACATGACCAGGGACCCAACAAAAAACAATATCTTTATGCTTGGTAAAGATGCGGCGTAGCCAAAGTTGGATACGGAGGACTAAGGGGTGAGGTGTATCAAATTTTTGTATAGCCTGTAAAGCACTAAGGGAGTCTGAGACAACCACAAATGATGACACAGGCATAGATGCAATACGGGTAAGTGCTGTAAGGATGGCATATAATTCAGCAGTAAAAATACTAGTCGAAGATAGTAAATGCCCTTGTACGACGCTGTCCGGAAACACTGCTGCGAATCCTACGCCGTCAGAAGACTTAGAGCCATCTGTGTACACAGCAATGGCATGAGAATGAGAGTGAAAGTGGTCAAGAAAAAGAGAGCGGGAAGCGACCGTAGACAGTTGGGCTTTCGAGCAAGGGAGGGAGAAAGAACAGACTCGAACAGCTGGAACTTCGCAGGGGGGTAGGGAAAAGTGAGATGCTACATGTACATAGAAAGGTGGTAGTTGAAGAGAAGACAAGAGCGAATGAAGGCGAAGAGAGAAGGGACGGAGTAAACAGGGGCGGCGAATAAATAATGTCTACTAATATCAGTGACCATTCTATAAATGGAAGGATTGCGCAGATCATGAGAGCGTACATAGTAGCGCAGGCAATGGGCATCACGGCGATCGGATAAGGATGGAACGTTCGCTTCTGCATAGAGGATCTCGACAGGGGAAGAGCGAAAAGCACCAAGGCATAAACGTAATCCTTGGTGATGAATGGGGTTAAGGCTAGAGAGAGTAGCAGGAGATGCCGCTGAATAGATCTGGTCACCATAATCAAGTTTCGATAAAATAAGGGTGGAATGTAGGCGAAGGAGGGTTCGACGATCAGCTCCCCATGAAAGATGAGCAAGGGTTTTAAGAAGGTTCAGCCGGCTGTGACAAGTTGCCTTCAGAGAGGTAATGTGAGGTTTCCAGGATAACCTACGATCAAAGAGGAGGCCCAGAAACTTGACTGTATCACGTTCAGGGATACGGGAGCCATAGAGGTACAAAGGATGATCGGGGATGACAGAGCGTCTAGTGAAAGTGATTTGGTGGGTTTTAGTGCTGGAAAATTTAAACCCACGTGTGGTGGCCCAATTGGAAACACGGTCGACTGCATGTTGGAGAGAAACTGTAATGAGGTGACAGTCAGCGCCTGCACTGGCAATAGCGAAGTCATCAACATAGAGTGATGACCAAATATTTGATGGAAGACTAGAGGCCAAATCATTTATAGCAAGGACACCTTCAGCTTGGATAAAGTCCGGGGAGAGCACATTATTAACCCGAACACGGAAATGCCTGTCAGTTAAAAAGTTCTTAAGGAAGGATGGTAGATTGCCTCGAAGGCCTAAGGAGTGGGCTTGGGCTAAAATATTATACCTCCAAGTTGTGTCATATGCCTTCTCAAGGTCAAAAAATATGGGGCCCAGCTGCCGATGATCGACAAGCTGAGTGTGTTGCCTCCAGTTCTTGAAGTGTAAAAGGCACATTATACTGTTCTTCTCTGAGAGAAGAAAAGTCCAAGGGTGCTAACTCTCTGGCAGACTTTGAGGAAAGAAATGAGGGGCATAGATGGAGTCCCTGAGAAATACAGACCAGATGATTGCCAATTTCATTGGCAACATCTAGTGGGTTTGCTATATCAACACCGGCAACCCGCAGAACAGGAGCCGGGTCAGGAGAATATTTACCACTCAGTTTTCGTACTTTTTTCCAGACTGCACTCATAGAGGAAGCAGAGGTGATGGTGGAGACATAATCTCGCCAGCAAGTGCGTTTAGCGTCACGGATGACACGGCGAGCGATCGCACGCTTCTGCTTAAAATCAACGAGTCGCTCTGTGGTTCTATTGTACCGGTACCTGCCCCATGCAGCGCGTTTCAAACGTACTGCACGAGCACAAGTAGGAGACCACCAAGGCACGCATTTCTGAGAATGCCTGCCCGAAGTTTGGGGTATAGAATGAGAAGCTGCGGTGAAAACGGAGGACGAGAAGAGGTGTAAAAGCTCATCGATGGAGGACGAAGAAGGAACCTCTTTAAAAACAGTCAGGTGTGAGTAAAGGTTCCAATTTGCCCGATTAAATTGCCAGCGTGGGGTGCGAAGAGGTGGCGAACATGAAGGGGAAGTAAGAATGATTGGGAAATGATCACTGTCATGTAAGTCCGGGAGAACAGACCAAGTGAAGTCTAATGCGGCGGAGGAAGAGCAAACTGAGAGATCGATGCAAGAGAGAGTATGAGTCCGAGGATCAAAATGGGTGTGAGTACCTGTATTTAAAACATGGAGGGGGTGGGTGGCAAGAAAAGCCTCTAACTGAATTCCACGGGAATCACAGTGAGACCCCCCCCAGAGGAAATGGTGGGCATTAAAATCACCAAGTAACAGAATCGGTGGCGGTAATGACGAAACAAGGAAGGCAAAATCCGGAATAGATAATGCCCGAGAAGGAGAGAGATATAAAGAACAGAGCGTATACCACCTATGTAAGTGGATACGGGCTGCTGTGTAATGCAGCGAAGTATGAACAAATAGCTGATGGTACGGAATATCAGTGCGTAGAAGAAGGGCACTTTCATTAAAGGTCCCATCAGGAAAAGGATCTGAAGAATACAATAAAAAGTATGCCAAGAGGCATTATTAATTCTAGTGATTTTAGGATCCTACACTAAGTAATTTTTTCATGTATACAAGTTCTAGCATGACTTTTATGCTTTTACTTTTGTCAGTTTGATAATAAATAGATTATTATTATTATAATCAAAAAAGAAGCGCTAAGCCACAAGGACTATACAGCGCTGCAGGGCAGGAAGGAAGCGAGGGCATCAGGTGGCAAAAGGGAGATGGATGAGCAACAGGTTACGGATAACAGCGGGGCAGTGGATGGTGAAAGGGTAAAGGGCAGCAAGAGACTGAACCAGAAAGGGCTGAGGGGAGTGCGAAAAGTATCATCAGAGTTTGTGGAGTAAATCAGTCGTTGTCAAGAAGTCAATGAGAGAGTCAGGATTAAAGGAGGGTCCATCAGCAAGAAGGGAAGGTAAAGAGAGAGTAGGAGAACGAAGACGACGTTGGAGGTAAATTCTGCGTGCTCGTTGATAGAGAGGGCAGTCTAACAGAATGTGGCTAATCGATACTGGAACTTGACACTGCTCACAGAGAGGAACAGGGTGCCTCTCCATGAGATACCCATGAGTAAGACGAGTGTGGCCAATGCGAAGGCGGGAGAGAGTGGTCTCCCAACTTCGGCACTGATGACAAGAAGACGGCCAGTAACCTATGCTTGGTTTAATAGAATGAAGTTTGTTACCGAGCAGAGTTGACCAACGTTGTTGCCAACGGGTGCGAAGGTGGGTAGCTATTGCAGCAAAATAGTCCAGAAATGGAACACCTCGATAGGAAATTGGTAGGTCATATACTGCTGACCGCGCAGCAGTGTCTGCCTGTTCATTGCCCTGTACGTCGACATGACCAGGGACCCAACAAAAAACAATATCTTTATGTTTGGTAGAGATACGGCGTAGCCAAAGTTGGATACGGAGAACTAGGGGATGAGATGTATCAAATTTTCGTATAGCCTGTAGAGCACTAAGGGAGTCTGAGACTACTACAAATGATGACACAGGCATAGATGCGATACGAATAAGTGCTGCAAGAATGGCATACAGTTCAGCAGTAAAAATGCTAGCTGAAGATAGTAAATGCCCTCGTACGACGCTGTCCGGAAACACTGCTGCGAATCCGACGCCGTCTGAAGACTTAGAGCCATCTGTGTACACAGCGGTGGCATGAGAATGGGAGTGGAAGTGATCAAGAAAAAGAGAGCGGGAAGCCACCGTAGGCAGTTGAGCTTTCGAGCAAGGGAGTGAGAAAGAACAGACCCGAACAGCTGGAACTTCCCAGGGGGGTAGGGAAAAGTGAGATGCTACATGAACATATAAAGGTGGTAACTGAAGGGAAGACAAGAGTGAATGTAGGCGAAGAGAAAAGGGACGGAGCAAACAGGGGCGGCGAACGAATAAAGAATGTCTACTAATATCGGTGACCATTCTATAAATGGAAGGATTGTGTAGATCGTGAGAGCGTACATAGTAACGAAGGCAATGGGCATCACGGCGATCAGACAAGGATGGAACATTTGCTTCTGTATAGAGGCTCTCAACAGGGGAAGAGCGAAAAGCACCAAGGCACAAACGTAAGCCTTGGTGATGGATAGAGTTAAGGCTAGAGAGAGTAGCAGGAGAGGCCGCGGAATAAATCTGGTCACCATAATCGAGTTTCGATAAAACGAGGGCTGAATGTAGGCGAAGCAGAGTTCGACGATCAGCTCCCCAGGAAAGATGAGCAAGGGTTTTAAGAAGGTTTAGCCGGCTGTGACAAGTTGCCTTCAGAGAGGTAATGTGAGGTTTCCAGGTTAACCGACGGTCAAAGAGAAGGCCTAGAAACCTGACTGTATCACGTTCGGGGATACGGGAGCCATAGAGATACAAAGGATGATCGGAGATAACAGAGCGTCTAGTGAAAGTAATTTGGTGAGTTTTGGTACTTGAAAATTTAAACCCATGTGTGGTGGCCCAAGTGGAAACACGGTCGACCGCATGCTGGAGAGAAACTGCAATAAGGTGACAGTCAGCGCCTGCACAAGCAATAGCGAAGTCATCAACATAGAGTGATGACCAAATATTGGGTGGAAGAACAGAGGCCAAATCATTTATAGCAAGGAGAAAAAGTGTTGTGCTTAGAACACATCCCTGAGGGACACCTTCAGCTTGGACGAAGTCCGGGGAAAGAACATTATTGACTCGAACACGGAAATGTCTGTCAGTTAAAAAGTTCTTAAGGAAGGATGGTAGATTGCCTCGGAGGCCTAAGGAATGGGCCTGGGCCAAAATATTATACCTCCAAGTTGTGTCATATGCCTTCTCAAGGTCAAAAAATATGGCAATAACTGAGTGATTATTCGCAAAGGCATTACGAACATACGTATCCAAGCGTAGTAAGGGGTCTATGGTAGAACGACCCTTACGAAAGCCATATTGACTAGCGGAGAGACTGTTGTGAGTCTCTAAATACCACATTAAACGTCGATTTACGAGGCGTTCCATCACTTTGCAAACTGCACTTGTAAGAGCGATGGGGCGATAGTGGGAGGCATCATGTCCTGTAGTACCCGGTTTGCGGAAAGGGAGAACAATGGCAGATTTCCACAGCTGGGGAAGAACTCCTTGTGCCCAAATAAGATTGAAGAGGTGTAAGAGGACTACAAGGGCTGACCGATGTAAATGTTGTAACATACGAATATGAATGTCATCAGGCCCAGCTGCCGATGATCGGCAAGCTGAGAGCGTTGCCTCCAGTTCTTGAAGTGTAAAAGGCACATTATACTGTTCTTCTCCGAGAGAAGAAAAGTCCAAGGGTACTAACTCTCTGGCAGACTTTGAGGAAAGAAACGAGGGGCATAGATGGAGCCCTCGGGAAATACGGACCAGATGTGTGCCAAGTTCAATGGCAACGTCAAGAGGGTTTGCTATATCAACACCAGTGACCCGTAGAACAGGAGCCGGGTCAGGAGAGTATTTACCACTCAATTTCCTCACTTTTTTCCAGACTGCACTCATAGAAGAAGCAGAGGTGATGGTGGAAACATAGTCTCGCCAACAAGTGCGTTTAGCTTCACGGATGACACGGCGAGCGATCGCACGCTTCTGCTTAAAATCAACAAGTCTCTCAGCGGTTCTATTGTACCGGTACCTGCCCCATGCAGCACGTTTCAAACGTACTGCACGAGCACAAGCAGGAGACCACCAAGGCACGCACTTCTGAGAATGCCTGCCTGAGGTTTGGGGTATAGAATGAGAAGCTGCGGTATAAACTGATGTCGAGAAGATGTGTAGGAGCTCATCAATGGAGGATGAAGAAGGAACCTCACTAAAAGCAGTGAGGTGTGAGTAAAGATCCCAATTTGCCCGATCAAATTGCCAGCGAGGGCTACGGAAAGGTGGTGAATAGGAAGGAGAAGTAAGAATGATCGGAAAATGATCGCTGTCATGTAAGTCTGGTAGAACAGACCAGGTGAAGTCTAGTGCAGTGGAGGAAGAGCAGACTGATAGATCGATGCAAGAGAGAGTATGAGTACGAGGATCAAAATGGGTGGGAGTACCCGTATTTAAAACATGGAGGGGGTGAGAGGCAAGAAAAGCCTCCAACTGAATGCCACGTGAGTCACAATGAGACCCCCCCCAGAGGAAATGGTGGGCATTAAAATCACCAAGTAACAGAAGTGGTGGTGGTAAGGATGAAACAAGAAAGGCAAAGTCTGGGATAGAAAATGCTCGAGAAGGAGAGAGATATAAAGAACATATTGTAAACCACTTATTCAAGTGGATACGGGCTGCAGTGTAATGCAGCGAGGTATGGACAAATAGTTGACAGTACGGAATATCATTGCGTAGAAGAAGGGCACTTTCATTAAAGGTCCCATCTGAGAAAGGATCCGAAGAATACAATAAATTATAGCCTGAGATAGGTTGGAAAACAGCCGAGTGTAATTTTGGTTCTTGTAAGCAAGCACCAACAGGGGAAAACCTGGAAAGCAACATCTGAAGCTCACCCCGATTACCCCTGAGGCCGCGGATATTCCACTGTAAATAGGCCATGATTGGCGATGAAGAAAATATCAGGAATCTGTAGGTAAAGGCACCTACGGACTAGAGGGGTTAGAAAAGTCAACGTGTGGTGGCATTGGAAGATGTTCAAGTAGCGAAGGAACGGAGCGTTGCGAAGAATGGGGTTGTGAAGATGGAGGAGAGGGAAGAGAAGGAACAGGAAGTGAATCAGTGTCCATTGAAGGTTTAGTCTCTGCAATATATTCTGAAATGGCTTCAAGTGTTTCTGAATTCAAAGATGTATGGGAAACCATATTGGAGATAGGAGGAGGAGGGTGAGTAAAGATTGGGACAGTAATGGACTGTACCAAAGTAGAGGGGGAGGGAAAAGTGTAAGGGACTGGAGATGAAGTGTGGGGGGGGACAGAAGAGGTAGAAACCTGGGAGGTGACAGAAGAGGGAGAAACTTGGGAGGGGACGGGGGTGGAAGGCATAGTACGAGGAGGAGGGTGAATCTCCACACTTGTAATAGAGCCAGAGAGAGGGGAAGAACTAGGTACAGAGACTGGAAAGGTAACGTGTGGAGGTGGAAGAAGGGAAGGAAGGGGCAAAGAAGATTTGAGCAATGTGGATTTTTTGGACTTCTGAGTAGAGGGGCGATTGGTATTAGGTGTCGTACGAGGTCTTGTCGATACTGGGGCTTGTGAGGAAGGACGCGAAGATGTGAGAACAGACTGAGTTGTAGTCGGGACGTCAGAGCCAAGGACAGCAAAAGGATTAGATGCCGTAATGGCTATGGGAGGGGTAACAACAGAGGAGGCTGCAGAAGATGGGACCCCAGAAGTGGGGGGATGTTTGGAAACACGAGAATAAGAAACACGGGGTAGTCTCCCTTGGAGGCGGAGATGAGTAACTGCCATAGCATAAGGGAGACCTTCTGCCTCTTTGAGGCAACGGATTTCACGTTCATTTAAGTAGACCTGGCAACGGCGGGAGTACGAAGGGTGAGCTTCATTACAATTAAGGCAAGATGGAGGTTGACTGCAAGATGTATTAGAATGGTTGTCGGCACCACAGACTGGGCATTCGGCCATAGATCTGCAATATTTTGCTGGGTGACCAAAACGCCAGCAATTTCTACATTGTTGCGGTGTAGGTATCACCTTTCGAACTTGTAACCGATGTCCCGCGACATATACAGAGGACGGGAGTTCTCGGCTGTCAAAAGTTAAACGAGCCACATTGCAAGGGTAACGTCTCCGCCCCCGGGCAGGAAGGACATAAGTGTCTACTTTGAGGATTGGGAGATCCTGGAGTTCCAGCTGTTCAAAAATGTCATTGCCACATGACTGGAAATTCTGTTGGACTATGGTATGGGGCAGAATGACAGTACCACTACAAGAATTGAGAGAAAGATGTTTTTCAATAGTGATAGGAGTAGTATCGATATTCGAAAGGAGAGAAAGATCATGAGCTTGGGTAGCATTCTGGACAGTGACGATGCGCGTACCGCTCTTGAGAGCGTGAAATGAAATATCTCTGCCAACATGACGCAGGAGCGCTTTGGCAATACTATGGTCAGAAAGGTAGGCAGAAGAAGAAGTTGGTCTTAAAGTAAAGAATTTAGTCCATTGTGTGGTCCGAAACTGAGCGTGGAGAGGGAGTGCTTGACGTGTCGGTCGTTTCCGAGTAGAATGGGAAGGTAACGACGGAGCATCATCAGGAGATTGACGTTGGCGTTTAGGAGTAGGACCGGAGTTGGTCCGGCATGAAATGGGTGGGCGATTCGAAAATTGCCGTACCGTAGAGGGAGAAGCCGGAAGCATAGTCAAAGGAGAGCGGAGTTCAGACAAATCGAAGGAGTCAGTCGAAGCCCCGGTACCTGAAGCGGGTGAGGAAACAGCACCAGCAAGAGGTACAGGGGCATCAGGAGTGTCCGAAGAGTGGTCTAAACACAAGGCAGGGTCAGAATGGGGTGCGGTATCAAGAAGGGGCCCGGGGGTAGTGGTTTCATGGACTAGGGCTGCCATGGTTAGGTTACTCCTTTGCTTTTTGTTTTTAAGAAAAAAAAAGAAAGAAGAAAAGAAAATAAAAACAAAAAAAAGAATAAAAAAAGGGGGGAGCGGGGAGGAATAGTTCCCAGGAGGAATGAAAGGGCCGGAAATCTCCCTCCGCGCCCAAGAGGACTCGACACCGCTAGTAGCGCAGATGCAGCATGGAACCCGTGCCATACCCTACCCTTCATGCCAGTAAACCAGCAATCCGGGATAGCAACCTCACATCTGCCGAGCTACCTCGGTGGACAAAAGAGAGGGCGGCCGGATATCCGCCACAAAGCATACCTCCTTCAGCCACCACCCCCGGAATCCGAAAGGTGGCTTCCAGAGATACACCCGTCGCCCAAAAGACACCCAAAGCTACTCCGGGATACCGGAGAGGGATCGGGACATCCCTAGGCAATCCAGATTCCATGGCAAACTACGCCACCGCCAAGAAACCTCAACGGAATGGGATCGACCCCGGTGTCCTTTCCCCTACCTAGGAACTAGCACGCCTGTGGGAGAAATCACGAAGGCTAAAAAGAGGAAGGGCAAAAGGGAGGGGTGAGGAGGAGGAGGAGGAATGGAAAAAGGGGAGGATGGGGAGGATGGGATAGGGGAGGGGAGAATGGGGGGTAATTAGGTTCGGTCTGAGGAAGAAGACCGACAGGGCTAATTCCTCAGACCAAGAGCCTCTTCACCACGCCAAGGAGCCCCCCTTGAAGAGGACTAAAGTTATAAAACTGCAACATTAACACCCCTCCTTCAGAGTGCAGGCACTGTACTTCCCATCTCCAGGACTCAAGTCTGGCCTGCTGGTTTCCCTGAATCCCTTTATAAATGTTACCTTGCTCACACTCCAACAGCATGTCAAGTCCTAAAAATCATTTCTTTCCATTTGCTCCTATCTGACATGCTCATGCATGCTTGCTGGAAGTATAAGCTCCTCGCACACAAACCTCCTTTACTCGGCCGACCCCTACCCCTCCTTCCCTCCACTACAAATTTATACACTCTTGAAGTCATTCTGTTTTGTTCCATCTTCTCTGCATGTCCAAACCATCTCAACAACCTCTCCTCAGCCCTCTGGGTAATAGTTTTGGTAATCCCACACCTCCTAATCTCCAAACTATGGATTCTCTGCATTATATTCACACCACACATTGCCTTCAGACATGACATCTCCACTGCCTCCAGCCTTCTCCTTGTTACAACATTCACCACCTATGCTTCACACCCATATAAGAGCATTGATATATATCCATACTCTATAATATCAACAATAAATTCTGATTAAAATTATTATATTTTATTATTTGTCTTCACCAAATAGTGTAGCTAGGTATAATGTGTAAAGACTATAGAAGTAGACCACTTTAGGATGTATCAGTATAGTACCTTACCATATATACGTACACCATGTGTCAGTGTAATTGTGATAAACAAGTTTGCATATTGTTATTTGGGTTCACTGTCCCCAGAGAGAGGAGCTTCTGGGTGTTGCCTTCAACAGAATAATGAGGATGGACCCTAACACAGGTGATCACATGAAGACTTGGCACTACAACACCATGAAGGTAATCCTTACAATATGTTTCTCTTATCTAATAGCTTTTGTGTTGTTATTATTATTATTATTATGAATTTTTTTTTTTAAATTATATTGGGTGCCTGTAGGGACCTTGGGGAAATTTTAGGCATTATTTGCAGGTTGACTAATTTAATTTCTTTAATTGATGCCAGTTTAGGTGATTGGTTGGTAGGCAGCAACCGCCCAGGGAGATACTACTGTCCTGCCAGGCAAGTGTAAAATGGAAGCCTGTAGTTATTTTACATGATGGTAGGATTTGCTGGCCTTAAAGTCACTCACATCACCACTATTTTCAGGCAATTTCTTTACCAGATCGTTGTGCAACTGCCTAGCCTTTTCACAAATATTCGAAGTCATAAGAGTATCTCCTGCTAACTTTCTCATTTATCCACACCAATAATAACTTCTCAACCTCTACAAGTACTGGTGATCTCATTTTTGTCAGCATAGTTACCCCCTTTGCAACAACAGCATCCTTGATTTCCTTTTTCTTGGCCACTATGGAACATATGGTTGTGTAGGGTTTCTTATACATCCTGGCCAGTTCGGCCGCACTTGTGCCACTTTCATATTGTTCAATGATGTTTTTCTTAAATCCAATCGTATTTCTCACCTTCTTTACCACAGGCTTGGCACTAGGAGCTTTCTTTGGAGCCATGGTAGCTTATTTAGTACTTGCAAGCACTAAAATGAGTGGAATATTATGAAATATTTTGTAGGAGCACGTGAGGGGACCTACACTCACTGGTAAACAATGCCAGACTGGCTGCCGCCCCGGCTCACACCGTGCGTATGCGTCCCGGACGAACTACTACTCGTGAGTCAACCTATGATAAGTGAGCCCATGTTTATACGAAAATAACCCTATGATTTCAGAAATCTATGATTCCCGAGAACTACGAAAAGCGAGGGACCAGTGTATGTCGATGGTAATAATAATTATAATCGCTCTGGAGTGCTTTAAATGTCAGCTACCAAACCTATACAAAACATGAATGACATTTAAAGCACTTCAAATTATTTATTATAAATTATAATTATTATTATAACATTATTATTATTATTATTATAAATTATTACCATCGACATACTTTGTTCACTGTGTTGAATCTTTTAATCCTTTCAGAATCCGTCCCGTAGATCTACGGCTTTACGTTCAGGGTCCAAACCGTAGATCTACGCCATGAGCTCAGCTCACTCTGAAACTTTGAGTGGTAAATTTGGGCCTATATATGAGAGAATACATCTATGTGGTATGTGTGCACCACATAAAACAGATCCTGCAGCACACTGTGTATAATGAGAGAGAAAAAAAAAACACATTTTTCGTACAGCATCTCCTCATTTAACAACGGAGTCCCATTCCTAAGACCACGTCAGTAAATAAATTCGTCGCTCTTGGAGTGTGAGCAAAGTAACAGCTATGAAGGGATTCAGGGAAACCGGCAAGCCAGACTTGAGTCCTGGATATGGGAAGTACAGTGCCTGCACTCTGAAGGAGGGGTGTTAATGTTGCAGTTTAAAAACTGTAGTGTAAAGCACCCTTCTGGCAAGACAGTGATGGAGTGAATGATGGTGAAAGTTTTTCTTTTTCGGGCCACCCTGCCTTGGTGGGAATCGGCCAGTGTGATAATAAAAAAAAAAAAACACTTCCTAATGATATTAGATGGTGAATTTAATGTATTAGACAGAAAAATTTAAAAAAAAAAATTGAAAATTCACTACATATTTAGATGTATATTACTCACTGTCAAAAATAATTTTTGTAAAATGACTATAATTCTTTGTAGAAACATGGTACAAAAATGATACTTATACCAAAATGTTGCTAGATTCTTAAGCTATTTTTCTGTAGGCTTAACTCTTTTGTGTATTTTACTTTTTTATTGTTTTCTGTAATATATAAGAGTTATGCAAATTAAAATAAAGTTATCAAGTTGTTTCATTTTTATTTTTTTTTCTAATATACGTATTTAATTCACCATTTGGCATCATTACAAAGTGGGCAGAGCTAGCTATAGCAGAGAGAGAGAGGTGAGCAATGTCTCAGCAACTCATGACTGCCCATGATGCATGGAAGTGTGTGCCTCTCGGCACTATAAAATATTAAATAATTATACTATTACTATCAATAAAGGTTATCTACCTATCATATTTATTCCGGAATAACCCTTAAACTGTCCAAATGTAGTTCTACGTCCACGTGCATAGCGCTCCGATTGTAGATCTATGCTTCTTTTTTACATAGGAAAGCATGTAAAATCGGACGTAGATCTACGTTCTGAGCGCTACACACTTGGATGTAGATTTATGTTTGGACAGTTTAAGGGTTAATATTAAGTATACACCGGTGGCCTGGTGGCTAAAGCTCTGCTTCACACACGATGGATCTGGGCTTGATTCCCAGCGGGGTGGAAACATTTCGACGCGTTTCCTTACACCTGTTGTCCTGTTCACCTAGCAGCAAATAGGTACCTAGGTGTTAGTCGACTGGTGTGGGACGGATCCTGGGGGACAAGATTGAGGACGCCAATGGAAATAAGTTAGACAGTCCTCAATGACCACTGACTTTCTTTTTTTTTCATGATAGTAGGTTGGTAGACAGCAACCACCTAGGGAGGTGCTACCATCCTGCCAAGTGAGTGTAAAACGAAAGCCTCTGATTGTTTTACATGATGGTAGGATTGCTGATGTCTTTTGTCTTTCTCATAAATATGAAAGATTACAGGTATGTCTTGCTTTGCTACTTCTACTTACACTTAGGTCACACTACACATACATGTACACATTTATTTATACGCACTCATCTGAGTTTTCTTTGATTTTATCTTAATAGTTCTTGGTCTTATTACTTTTCCTTTTATATCCATGGGGAAGTGGAATAAGAATCTTTCCTCCGTAAGCCATGCGTGTTGTAAAAGTCAACTAAAATGCCGGGAACAATGGGCTAGTAACCCCTTTTCCTGTAAAGATTACTAAAAAGAATAAGAAGAAGAAAATTGTCAAAGTGGGAAGTCTGAATGTGCGTGGATGTTGTGCAGATGATAAGAAAGAGATGATTGTGGATGATATGAATGAGAAGAAGCTGGATGTCCTGGCTTTAAGTGAAACAAAGCTGAAGGGGGTGGGAGAGTTTCAGTGGAGAGGAATAAATGGGATTAGGTCAGGGGTTTCAAATAGAGTTAGAGCTAAAGAAGGAGTAGCAATAATGTTGAAGGAAAAGCTATGGCAGGAAAAGAGGGACTATAAATGTATTAATTCAAGGATTATGTGGAGTAAAATAAAGATTGGATGTGAAAAATGGGTTATAGTAAGCCCGTATGCACCTGGAGAAGAGAGAAGTGTAGAGGAGAGAAAGAGATATTGGGAAATGTTGAGTGAATGCGTGGGGAGTTTTGAATCAAGTGTGAGAGTAATGGTGGTTGGGGATTTCAATGCTAAAGTGGGTAAAAATGTTATGGAGGGAGTAGTAGGTAAATTTGGGGTGCCAGGGGTAAATGTAAATGGGGAGCCTTTAATTGAGCTATGTGTAGAAAGAGATTTGGTAATAAGTAATACATATTTTATGAAAAAGAGGATAAATAAATATACAAGGTATGATGTAGCACGTAATGAAAGTAGTTTATTAGATTATGTATTGGTGGATAAAAGGTTGATGGGTAGGCTCCAGGATGTACATGTTTA